>NC_141042.1:22592500-22787500 GCF_052040795.2 Danio rerio | reverse complement strand
ATAATGTGCGAGAAGTGTTCTTGAGAGGCCCGTCTGGATGAGAAATATGCTTTAGTTTTGTGTGTCCCAGTGAAGTCATAAGTGTATACATTTACACTCACCGGCCACTTTATTAGGTACACCTGTCCAACTGTTTGTTAACGCAAATTTCTAATCAGCTTATCACATGGCAGCAACTCAATGCGTTTAGGCATGTAGACATGGTCAAGACAAGCAAACGGAGCATCAGAATGGGGAAGAAAGGCGATTTTAGGTGACTTTAAACGTGGCATGGTTGTTGGTGCCAGACGGGCTGGTCTGAGTATTTCAGAAACTGCTGATCTACTGAGATTTTCATGCACAATCATCTCTAGGGTTTACAGAGAATGGTCCAAAAAATGTCTTCTTGATGTCAGAGGAGAATGGCCTGTGTGGTTCGAGCTGATAGAAAGGCAACTCAGATAACCATTAGTTACAACCGAAGTATGCAGAAGAGCATCTCTAAACACACAACACTTCCAACCTTGAGGCAGATGGGCTGCAGCAGCAAAAGACCACACCAGGTGCCACTCCTGTCAGCTAAGAAAAGGAAACTGAGGCTACAATTCGCACAGGCTCACCAAAACTGGTCATAAGAAGATTGGAAAAATGTTGCCTGGTCTGATGAGTCTCGATTTCTGCTGCAACATTTGGATGGTAGGGTCAGAAATTAGCATCAACAACATGAAAGCATAGATCCATCATGCCTTGTATCAACGGTTCAGGCTGGTGGTGTAATGGTGTGGGGGATATTTTCTTACCACACTTTGAGCCCATTAGTACCAATTGTTCATCGAGTCAATGCCACAGCCTACCTGAGTATTGTTGCTGACCATGTCCATTTCTTCTTAAGAACAGTGTACTTATTTTCTGATGGCTACTTCCAGCAGAATAACACACCACATCATAAAACATGAATCATCTCAGACTGGTTCCTTGATCATGACATTGAGTTCACTGTACTCAAATGGCCTCCACAGTCACCAGATCTCAATCCAATATAGAAATTTTGGGATGTGGTGGAACAGGAGTACTGGGGGTACTAGTAAGGTGTAACCTCATAAAGTGGCCGGTAAGTCTTTAACTGCATGTTTGTCTTTGAAGATATACAGATGTTTCCTGTTTATAATCATGTGTGTGAACAAGTCTATAAATAACATCCTTTCTTCTCATCATTGGGCCGTAATATTTAGCATCTCATCAGTGTTTAAACGTGTTTATTGTGTTTACATTTACTCTTTAATCCAAAGCAATTTTAGAAGATAGGATAAAAGAAGCATTTGAAATGATCATTGTTAATAGTGGATTTTAAACGTCCATATTGCATAAAACTAATTAATTTATTGTTTACCTTATGGACGAGGCAGTGGCGCAGTAGGTAGTGCTGTCACCTCACAGCAAGAAGGTCGCTGGGTTTCTGGTTCGAGCCTCGGCTCAGTTGGCGTTTCTTTGTGGAGTTTGCATGTTCTCCCTGTGTTCGCGTGGGTTTCCTCCGGGTGCTCCGGTTTCCCCCACAGTCCAAAGACATGCGGTACAGGTGAATTGGGTAGGTTAAATTGTCCGTAGTGTACGAGTGTGTGTGTGTGTGTGTGTGTGTAAATGAATGTGTGTGGATGTTTCCCAGTGATGGGTTGTGGTTTGGAAGGGCATCCGCTGCGTAAAAACGTGCTGGATAAGTTGGCGGTTCATTCTGCTGTGGCTACCCTGGATTAATAAAGGGACTAAGCCGACAAGAAAATGAATGAATGTTTACCTTATTACTTAAATACTAATATGAAGTTATTGAAAGGATTATCCAGTTCTTGATGTGCGAGACAAATGCAGTTGTGATGGATGATATATATTGGATTCGGTTTATATATTTGGCCTATTTTATTTATTTATATATATATATATATATATATATATATATATATATATATATATATATATAGATAGATAGATAGATAGATAGATAGATAGATAGATAGATAGATAGACATGTAATGTGGTTTATTTTAGGATAAATAAATTCACAATATTGAACCATATATTGAAACATCTGTTTATTTTCCAAAACAACTAAGGTAAGGGATCAGAAAAATCTCAATCAGACGTGTTTTAAATGAGGGAAACAAACAAGTTACTGATGTGAGAACCTAAACTTTGTTGAAATTCTGTTAATTAAACTTGTTTTTTTTTTTTGGCTTATTTACTTTTTTTATTCAGGTTCAGTCTCTTTATTAATCAGGGGTCACCACGGCAGAATGAATCGACAATTTCTCAGGAAATAGTTTTTTATTGCGGATCACTGTCGTAAAAGTTGTCTCTCTCATTCTTTTTCTTTTTGACTTAGTGCCTTTAATAATTAGGGGTCGCCATAGCGGAATGAACCACCAATTTCTTTAGCAATTGTTTTACGTAGTGAATGTCCTTTCATAAAAGTTTTCTCTCTACAGAACAAACATTATTTATTTTATTTTACATCTATGAGTAAAAATCTCCGTTATTTGAAGATAGCACTGGAATTGGCACTTGTGTGACTTCAGGAACTTAAATCAAATAGTTTGATAACATTGACCGACAGTTTGGGTATTTTTACAAGCCTACAAAAACAAAATGACAACACATTTGTATTAAATTGCCCCGCTGTCATAAGGCGTTGTTGGTATTTGACTAGTGGTGACACATATTTAAACTATTTCCCTTCTAGTTATGCTCGTTGGGTTAATCTGGTCAACATGCTCGCTATTGGTCGCGGGAGGCGCATTATGAGGGACGGGCTCTACATCTGCTGGCTCTCTGTCCTATAGAGAGGCTCTGGGGGAGGGAGAGATCCTCCACAAGCGGCCCTGGACTGCCTGTTTATTTACTAGCGGAACGCCTGATTAATTCAGCACGCTGAATATCGACGGCAGGTGCTTAGCGAGAGACTTCAAATGCCCGACGAGAACCGCAAATCCGCGCGGTCTGCCAGTCGTTGAGCACAGTTTTGCCATCGAGTGGCTTTCGTTGGGTTTGTTCGCGACTCAACGAACGGCGGCGGTTGTAAAATAAAATAAAAAAACAAGCGAAGGAAAGTTGTTTGCGGGGTTATTTTGGATGCCTGGTTGTTTGTTTTCGTAATATGGCTCAGCATGGACACCATCATGTCGCGAGTTCTCAAAAGGCTTTGATGTTGGAGCTGAAAAGTCTCCAGGACGAGCCGGTTGAAGGCTTTAAAATAACTTTAGTCGACGAGTCGGACTTGTACAACTGGGAAGTCGCGATTTTCGGACCCCCAAACACGCACTATGAGGGGGGCTATTTTAAGGTGAGTGACGGCTGACTGGATGTTTTCTTTGTTGTCAGCTGACTAAAGTTTTACACATCGTCATTTGACGTCCTTGTCTGTAAAAAAGAAGATTCGAATTATGCCCTAGCTTGTTTTATTGTCTTTGTTTATTGTCTTTGCTGTAAAAATATACATATAATTGGTGTCATTCCCTTTAACGTTAAATGGGGCGAAAGGTCAACTGTTCCAAACCTGTTCAGCTGATTTGATTCCATGGAACACAGAATAAAACATAAGGACAAAAATTTGACCGTCAACCATGTTCTTTGTGTTGTCTATAATAAATAATGCTTGGTTCGTAGACGTGGGTGAAAACAGAATTTAAACATTCTCTGTGTCTGTTCCAAGACGAATTTGAGTTCTAAATTTTAAAGGCCAACATTCCAAAATTCGACAGTGCTCTGTTGTTCCTCATTATAGTTTAACGCGTTTCAATGGGACGTTGAGAGAAATAGTTGCTCAAAGTTCAAGTTATTTTAACGATTATAAGCCTTTCCTCTATGGGGCCTGATTAGACTAAAAATAATACGTTTACAAAAACAAATTTGTTCATGCACTGCACAATTCACATTTACAAAATCAAATTAGTAAATTCAAAACAATTAACACATACACATAATTTGTGAATTTACAAGTAAAAATATTAAATATTTTCACCAAATTAATTGGATTTGTGGTTTGTAAATCATGTTTTGAACTTACTAATTCGATTTGTGTATTATTGAATCGTGTTTTGTATTTATGAATTGGATTTGTGTATTTTTGAATAGTGTTTTGAACTTACCAATTGGATTTGTGAATCGTGATTTGAGCTTACAATTTGTATTTGTGTATTTTTGAATTGTAATTTGAATTTATAAACTGGATTTGTGTATTTTTGATCCGTGTTTTGAACTTCCGAATTAGATTTGTGTATTTATTAATCGTGTTTTGATCTTATGAATTGGATTTAGGTATTTTGCCAATCGTGTTTTGAACTCTAATTGGATTTGTGTATTTTAACAATTGTGTTTTGAACTTAAGAATTTGTTTTGTGTATTTTTAAATTGTTTATTGAACTTATGAATTGGATTTGTGTATTTACGAATCGTGTTTCAAACATACGAACTGAATTTTGTAAATGTGACTTGTGTTGTGGATGTATTATATTGTAAATTTATTATTTTTGTGACTGATCTGGCTCCACATTCCTCAAGATAAACGCCAAATATTCCTGATTCAGACCATAGTTTTACTACAGTACATAAAGGTCTCAAAATCACTGCTCGTACATTATTGGTCAATTTTATATTACTGTATTAAAACCAGGGTTAGTTTTTATGACCAACTTATCACTCGCCTAAAGTACAAAATGATGTAATATTTGGAGCGATACCTCTTGTGGTGTTATCTGTAAACAGAAAACATAAGTCATATTTATCTCTCCATCTGCCAATAGTTTTGTCATGATATAATCCTAGTCCATAAATCTGACCAAATTATCCGCAAAACAGCTTGAATATCAAACCCAGATTTGATTTTCAAGCTGCGCCTTTTGAAAAGACCGAAATAATCCAAAAACATCAACCTACAGAGAAATACATTTTTGCTTTAGCCTATAGCACTTCTCAATCTCTTCTTCTGACAAACCATAACTATAGGATATTCAAGCATAGCATTTTTGAAAAGACCAAAATAATCCAAAACCTCACTCTGAAAGCTTATATAAATAGATTTTACTTTAACTTTTTACTAAATCTCTTCTGTGTCCAAGCAAAGTCACTCTGTCAGGCCAGAACAATGGCAGTTATATTTAGCCTGGCTTCATGGTGATCCCTGTGTGCCATTGGCTTACATGCAGGCCAGCCAACCTCCACACATAGTCATGCCATTAGCAAGTATCCACTGACCCGCTGGGTACGTTGGCTACTGAAATTCAGCCCCAATTGAACCAAAAGCAAATTTGATGGCGCTATATAAAGTGTCTTCCTTTCGTCTAAGCAGGCATAGCTGTGAAAATCTAATTATCTCCTGTTGTTTTTATTCACTGATGTGTAAAACCGCATCTGTTTGTTGGCGTTGGAGGAAGGAAGCAGGTCAGCCCTGAACCCACTCGCCGTCTCTTCCAACAGGAAGAGATGAGTTACCATGACTTCCTGTACACTACTCTAACAAGTCAGCAACAGACTAGTTTCCCTTCTGCTTTTGGTCTTCTTTAGTAAATTAGGCGTTCATGTTGTTGTTTGGTTAAATGATTATTCACAACAAAACTCTCTCTGTATTGTGTCGTTTAGTTTATTATTTAATGTTATAAATGTTTAACTGTGCTGCTGCAAATTTGTTCATGGGTTTTACTTTTTCTGTCCGCTAAAGTTTATCTGTAAAAGTGCTGATAATTTATTAACACTTTATTATTAAACATAAAATGAATCCTATTTTTTAGACTGGTATTTTATTCAATTATTTCAAATTATTATACATTACATAAATTTTTCTTCGGCTTAGTCCCTTTATTCACCACAGCGGAATGAATTACCAACTTATCAGCATGTGTTTTACACAACGGATTCCCTTCCAGCTGCAGCCCAGTACTGGGAATCACCCGTACACACATTCACACACTTGTGCACAATCATACACTACGGCCAATTCAGTTTATTTAATTCCCCTATAGCGCATGTCTTTGGACTGGGGGAAACTGGAGCACCCAGAGGAAACCCATACGAACACGGGGAGAACATGCAAACTCAACACAGGAACGCTGACTGGCCTAGCTGGAACTGAAACTAGTGACCTGCGATTCAATAGTGCTAACCACTGAGCCACCATGTCACTCTTCTCAGTTGTTCATACCCTTTTTCCGTTTTCACACTTTAAATGAACTTATTTTATGAACTTAATAACATGTGATGAATTTTTGTAGTCAGTTTTTACAGAAAAACAACATATTATTAAAAACTGAATTGATCTAATAATACATTCTTCATAAAATCATGTTTTTGGTTATATAAACTTATACTATATTAAACTTATATACTTGTATAAACTTTTTTTGTTTGTTTTCTATGGTTCTGTATACAGAACCAAATGTTCACATCATCATCACATTATGCCCATACTGTACTGTACGCCAGTAATTGACACAAGCTTGTTGGTCTGGGTGATTTGGCCTAAAATCAAAATCTCGATTAGTTGAACATTCTAACTTGATTACGATTAATTTATTTATTATTAAACGATTATTTTATTTATTTAATTTGTTTTGCTCTCATAGTTCACTGATAAGTTTTGCACAGTAAAATGAAGGGTGCATCACTTGATTTTAAAGTAATTGAAGTAAACGCGCACTATCTACTGTTTCTTTTTATTGAACATCAGTGTTGAACTAAAATTAAAACGGACACTGCTCTCCGCACCGCACACTGTCATCACTGCTACCAAACCGACCAATCACAAAGCTATGCGTCGGTGTGACGTGGAGTTAAATGTTTTTGGGTTTTTTTAGGTGCGTGGGTATGCGAAGGTAGTATAATATCAGAATAATATAATAAGTATAAATAATAATAATTTAATAAGTATAAATCAGCCTTAACTGAGTGTTTGTTTGTTCTTTTTTTCTGTGTCCAGTTGTCAATAACAGCCTGGTCCAATGTTGATCTTGTAGCCAAAATAAGTGGTGTAAATTTCTTTAAACATTTGTGGGCATGTTAAACTGGTATAATGATAAAATTTGTTTGCACATGCCATAAAATGGAGTTCACTATTAAAGTATGTGCAACTGAATGTGTGGCTAACATAGCGGTTCTCAAACCTGCCTTCTTTAACAGCCATGATTTAGATAACCAGCTTATTAGAAGAGGGCTCCAAGAAAGAACCGTGTTTAAATGGACAAGATGCCAAGTACGCCATGATCCTGGATTCACATCTATGTTTATCTTGGAACATCATTTTCGTTCGAAAATGTAATTCATACCTATTCCCTACCCCTAAACGCAACGATAACTGTGTAAATTATTCCCATTATCAGAGGGGAATAATGGGGTATATGCCGAAGCATGCTAATAGGACTTTTAATTTGCCTGTAACCCGAGATAAGCGCTTCCGGCGAATTGAATGCCAATGCAAAATCCGGTGCGTTTAAGGTCTGTTTTCTTTAAAAATCAGCGATCTCCACTGGCTGAGTGATATTCGATTTAAAGTGGGTCTCAGATTGTACAAGAATCACTGCATTAAATTACATTTCCCCTGCCATATCTTTATAATATGAGCATTTATTTTACCCCAGTATATTCAATGGAGCTTCTGCGTGAGCCTGCCGATTCTGACGGGCGTGTGCGAGTAAACAGCTTTTTGTCTCGTTTTACACTTGAGCAACCAAATAAATGCTAAAGTTTATTTAACTGAATGTATTTTAATGACATTACAACATCGATACTGTATAATGAACCATATAAAATGGAAAAAAGTTCACAATAACAGGTCACCGGAAGTATATCAGCATGGGAACAGCACTAGTCCGGCATATACCCTATAGTTGGATAACAGTCATGTAGAATGCATAAACCTAACTGTAAGTCTAAACTTAACATAAAAATATCCCTTAATTCTGAATGGCTGATTAGAATGTTGTTCCAGGATCAACATGGATGTTAATCCAGTAACATGTCCAACTTGGTGAAATCAGGTTGGAGTTCCCACCATAGTTTTCACTGCTGGCTACCTCTTGCACATGAGAAAGTCGCTGAAAAAAAATAAAATTACACAGCATTGTTTGTAATGTCAGTCATCAGATGGAATTTACTACAGATGAATATGAACACACATTTAATACAAAAACTGAAGAACTATAGCTGCGCCGCATGCTTTCCTACTATATATTATGTCGGAAAACAGTATGAGAGTCTAGTACAGGGGTGGCCAATCCTGTTCGTGGAGATCTACCTTCCTGCAGATTTCAGTTGCAACCCTTATCAAACACACCTGTCTGTAATTATCAAGTGGATTCCCGGTCCTAATTAATTGGTTCAGGTGGGTTTGATCAGGGTAGGAGCTAAACTGTACAGGAAGGTAGATCTCCAGGAACAGGATTGAGCACCCCTGGTCTAGTATGTCCAAATTCATTGTATTCGAAACGCAGTAAACAAGAAGTACTCGGATGACCTAATACTGACCTAATGCGAAATTTTGTTTGAAAGTATGCATCCAATGGACACTTCTCTATCCTATGAGGCCACGGGAGAGAATTCACCAATAGGAGTGAAGTGACGCAACTGACCCAGGCGCGTCATGTGATTATGATAAATGGCGAATTCCATTATATATTCCAGTATAATGCTCACTTTCACTATATAGGACATACTCTACTTATTTTAACAGTAGTGCAGTAAATTCAAATTTAGTAGACTGTTAACGATTTTTGTAAATTACACAATATTTAACTCTAAGCTGTATTTTACTTTAAAATAGTTATGCAGTATTTTACTAAATCTTAAAATTGCATTGTGAAAATGACTGAATATTTTACACTAAAGATATACGGTACTGTAAATAAATATACAGCAAGATAACTGGTGCTATAAATGTAAATACAGTATTTTTGCTGTAAATGATTTACAGTAAGTTACTGGCAAACTGAATAAACAGTAGATTATACTGGACATTGTTAACTTACTCAAGCAGTATGCATTTTAGACACAGCTTATGTATGTATATTTCTGACTGTGTACCACCTAACCTCAGTTTTTTAGCTAAGCAGAGTTTGGCCTGATTGTAAGGTTCTCATGAACAGGATGTCTTAAAGCAGGCGTCAAGTTGTTACACGTGGCTGTGGGTTGACAGGTAGCAGGGTTCGTTCATGATCAGCTTGTGGACCCGCTCAAGCACGCACACACCCAGGCCCTACGGCAGGTGATGTGAGCTGGGCCTGGCTGTGCTTGACTCAGCCTGGCAGCTCGAGTCATGTTACCCTCCCCTCTTGAGTCTGACGAAGCGTCAGGGAAATAAGAGACTGACACTCCAACTGGGCCTGTTCTAGCTTCGTTTAGTGCCTGGAAGGTGTTTGCAGTGAGTCAGCTTGCAATAACTTGGTTTAAATCTTTCAAGATGTTTAGTATGATGAGGAATCATTTGTGAGAATGAATTCATGCTCCGCTCTCACAGTGCTGTTCAACTTGTGTATTTTAAAAGAGTTGTTGATAGGCTTAATGAGAAGAATGCTTAAAATACTGTATGTTGTCAATGTACAGCAATGTGAAACGTGGAAAAAAAAAATTTGATGTATTCCAACTTATAGGATTAGGAAAATAGAGAAACAAACTAATTAAAATGGATAAATCTTAGTCTGTGTCCTAACGTTATAAACAAAGAAGACAGTAAAAATAGTGCAATATTTTTGAAAACAAGTGTATGAATATAGTTTTATACGCTTATTTCATGCTGCCGCCATTTTAAAGAACGAAAGCGAGGCTGTTGCCACAATTTTAAAATGAAGACATGTTGTAAACATCACTTTAATATTATTCATTCATTAATTGTCTGTAGTGTGTAAATGAGTGTGTGTGGATGTTTCCCAGAGATGGGTTGCAGCTGGAAGGGCATCCGCTGCGTAAAAACGTGCTGGATAAGTTGGCGGTTCATTCCGCTGTGGCAACCCCAGATTAATAAAGGGACTAAGCAAAAAATAAAATAAAATGAATGAATGAAAATCACATTAACCGTTCAGCGGAAGTTTATCGGTAGGGGATAAACCTACTCTAGAGGTACTAGGGTTTTGATATCACTTCGAAACCTAATTGGTATTGAGCCCTAATTTGTTATACATGTTGATATAAATGTATGTTGTATGTGAATCAACATTGTAACCGATCAGATATAGATGTTCTAAAATACATGTGGATCAAATAGACAAATCCAGAGTGAAAAGCTGCTCTAGTTCACAGAGAGCGTTTTGCCATCTAATTAGGCTAATTACCTACACAGAGCAGACCCTAGATTATTCTTAACTAGCTTTCAGTGTCAAGTGAAGAAACGGTGGGAATAAAAATAAAAAAAACAGCTTCCTGTTTCTGGCCCCCAGGGACCGTCTGTCCCTCAAGGACAACGTTTCCCCATTCTCTCTAATGTTTCATTGGGATGGAGAGAGTGAGAGCAGCTTCCGGAAGATGAGGAGAATGAATAACGGAGGTGTAGGAGAGCAGGACAGTTTGTTCAAGGAGAACAGCAGTGACCTGGTTTATTTCCCATACTAGTCCAATATCCATGGGATTTTCTTCCTCTCATTTTCTTTTAAATGGGATTTATTGTACGAGAGAGATTTATTTTTAGGTTGTGTTCCAAGACAGGGATTTCGAGTAAAAAAAAAAAAAAAAAAAAAAGCTATTATAATATTCCACATCATTTTACCCAAATGCATTGGTAATGTGAAGGTGAGTCCAGAATGAGTTTCTAATGTAAACCAAATGATGTGATGTGACTTAAAATGAACATCTGCTGCGTGAACTCTAATAAACACATTGAGCAGCAACTCGTATGTCAATAGCCAATAGACACTTGATTTACTGACCAATAAAGACTTATATGTTAACCATGTCCTGAATTTAGAGACGTTGTAATGAATTTAGCATCTTGTTAGTGTTGAACTTGGCATCATTGTTGTTTTTGAAGTGGTGGCTGTTGCGTAAAATAATTGAAGCTCATTTGGTTGATTCACACTTGCCAAAAATTGCGTTTTGTGTAAATTTGTGTGTCAATTGCATATGCTTGCGCGATAAATTGAGGTGTGATTCATGGATTGATCCTTGGATTTTTGGAGTTCATCACGATTGTAAGCTCAGCAGATTTCGCTCTAAGCTGTTTTATAGCTAGTAGACTCTCAGTGAGCACGAAGAAGAGTGCTTTTGATCATGCACTGTACACGGTCAAATGTACTTTTAGCACATTGTAGCACATTGTCGAAAGTTTAATTACGTACAAAACTGAATGCCTCAAATCCGATCTGCCCGTTTACATGATAGTCGCATTGTCACATTTCCAATTTATATCTGATTTATTTCCACATATGAAGGAGGCCTGAAGCCAATCTCTGAGAATCCAAATGCATGCGTTTTTTTTTGTGTGTGTTCGCACGGTCATAGAACAGATCTGATTTGTGTCACATATGAGCAGAAAATCCAAATTGCATTACATTTAACTGGCATTGTAAACGGGCCTATTGCTGTGTTCACACCAGACGCACGCGTAAATAGACGCGTGAACATTTGAGTTTACTCGCTTCATTTGCACATCAAAATCCGATTAATTTGTGCGTTAAATCCAGTTCATTCGCTCGTCAAATTCACTGAGCTATAGATGTGGATTCTCGTCATGGGCAGGGCTTCTGTCTGCCCGGTGACTCTAGCTTCGTTGCTAAATTTCTAACATGGATTTTATTGAGAAAATAACTGTTTATGTGCTTAATGAAAGCTGAAAAACAGTGTCGATTCATTTGGAGCAGTGTCTGAGTGCACTAGATCCTTTCAGAGGTGCACCAGCATTGTGAGCTCATAAACTCCTCCAGAAACTATACCTGGATGATGGAGGCTTTCAGCGGTGCTTCTGACTGAGCCGAGCCCAGTTTGATGAACTGTTGTCGGTGTAGGCAGGAGGATTTCACCCGGGACGCCGCATGAATGTCTGCTGAAGTTCAAGTTTTTGAACTTGAGTGTTTTGCGCGAAACACGCGTTAAGTCCCTCAATGTTGATGAGGGAGAGATCATCACTAATGGGCGGGGCTTAGAGCGCGGGAGAATTTAAATCAAAGTGTGTTTCTAATGTGTGATTTTATTAAAATTGAATGATTGCTTTTTAGCATTAGAGGCTGGCTATGTTCATGCGCTGTTGCCACACAACTGCGTTTAAATCCCTTAGAAATGTGATTTATCCCCCCTTTTAAACCTTTTTCATTAAATCATCAACAAGGATTGTTTTACGTTCAGTTAGGGTGTCAAAATTAATAGTTTTTTCGATTCAATGCGATGCAGACACAAACAATTCAGCATCGGTTCAGTAATAATCGTAACCAGTTATTACTAATGTCATTTATCACGTGTGTTATATGGCCGTGGCTTACTATGGCGAGGGAGGAGACCACTAGGAATTAAAACACTCCAACTATTTTAAAAGCAGATAACTGTGCACATTTCACTGATTGTGAGTTTGCTGAACAGTCTTTCACTGACAGGATAGTACATCAGAACACAGCTAGGAAAAAATGAAAGTAAACTCTCTCTCTCTTTAACTTGCTCGCGTGTTCGTGAGGTGATGTTTATCTCCTCTCTCGGCTGTTACAGTATTAACGTACTTGTGGATCCAGACACGAGTGTGTCTGCAGAGAAGGTTTTCTCCACCGCATCGCCGTCTATAATAGACATGGGCCAGTATAAGATTCTGATGGTATGATAACCTTGGATAAAAATATCACGGTTTCACAGTATTGTGATTACTGCTCTAATATATGTTCTTTTAAAATGTCTGGGTAAAAAACAGCAACTTTTTTCCACTTTAAACGCAATTTATTTTATTTTGATAAACATTTAAAGTATTTTGGAACCGTAAACATGTCAGGATAAATCATTAAAATGAATCATTGACTTGTGCTGTCTTCATTAGTTTTAAAAACAGAGATTTGTGTTAAATGCCATTTAAAAAGGCATCTTTGGATATCTTTTCAGCTGGAGATACTGGTGTCCTAAAAATATATATATTTTTTGTTGAACGTATGAGCAATCATAGGAGTTTAGGAACTCGCTCAACAATGCTAAAAAAAGCAAGGGGGATAATATTTGCGTTTGTTTATTTGCTATAAATGCTCATGTTATTCTGTGCATGTACTTGAGTTTTGTTTGATGCATTTAAAAAGTGTGTTTTCTTTGAGCAGGTATAATTAAATGTACAGTACATATATGTCTGCTTGTATTAAATGACAATTGTATTGTAAAGGATATACTGTATAAATATAAATATATTAATAAATTATAGATTTTAATACAATAATTATTATGCTGCTAAGTAAAATATAAAATTGTTTATGGAAAGTATCGTCAATGCACCCTGATGCACTGAGATATCGAACTGTGAGACCAGTGTAGGTTTCACCACTAACGTTTAAGTGGCATGTTTAAGGATTGGCAGTGTGGGTGTTTATAGAGCCATCTGGTGGTAAAAACTAAACTCCGAATTGATTCAAGAGAGAATCGTGATGGATCCCAAAAACCTAAGAATCATTCCATGAATCACAAAATATGGATTTATTGTCTCAGCATAGCATATACAGATGACACGCACAACAGAAAATGAATCATTTCTCAATTCATAATGGATCGATGTATTGTCTCGGCCCCATCTTTACACATTTTCAAATGCTTAAAAATATGGAACTCAATGGTACTAAGAGTCTTACGGCAACTTTTAGCCATTTAAACCAACATCACATTGATGTCAAATACTGACATTTATTCGTCAGGTATGGCAACCAAAATCCAACATCTGATAGACGTCATAGTGGTAACGTCGTCCACACAATGTCAAGCTGTAACAATATTAGACATTGCTATTTGGTTAATTTTTTTTTTAGGTTGAACGTTAGATACTGACGTCGGCCAGACATTGGGTTCTGAAATCAACCTGATTTTTATTTTTCAAACAAAATGCAATGTCCCCACGTTGCTGGAGTACTACATCAATCTGACATCATGTTGACGTCTTCTGCCTGCTGGGTGTTTAAGGCCATTTCGGTCATCAGACAGTAAACGTCAGTCATCTTGTCATCAATGACATGCATCTAAACAGTCTATGGGTCAATGCGTGTGACGATTTTGGACATCTTATTTTAATGCTTCCAAACAGTTTGCTTGCTGCAATTCTAAATCTAAATGTCTTGAAGTAGTCCATTATGATGTGATTTTTCTTCTATATGCGGTTGGATTGGACAGGAATCACAGGACTGATTTTTCTAACCCCCATAGACAACAAAAAATAAAGTAGTAACTGCAGGTTGAAGGAAAGTAGTGGAGTAAAAGTACCAATACAGCACTAAAAATGTACTCAAAGGAAAGTAAAAGTACACATTTTCAAAACTACTTGGTAAATTACTATTCCTGAGAAAAACTCTTTCATTACAGTAGTTTGGGTATTAGTAAATTGTTACTTAACACCAAGGGTGGCCAATCCTGTTCCTGGAGAGCCACCTTCCTGTAGATTTCAGTTGCAACCCATATCAAACACACCTGCCTGTAATTATCACGTGGTGTTCAGGTCCTAATTAATTGGTTCAGGTGTGTTTGATATGGGTAGCAACTGAAATCTGCAGGAAGGAGGCTCTCCAAGAACAGGGTTGGCCACCCCTGCTTTTCACCATTGATGTTTTCAAAAACTTTCAAAAAGAGAACAGACTTCTTTCACCCCAGTAGAAAACCTCTTTAAACTGTCAATGGTTTGTCCTTTGCAGTTTTAGCATCTAGGGAGCAGGGTACATCAGATTTCTGGGCGCATTTGAGATAACCTGTTGGATAAATGTTGAAAGTAAAAGTACTTTCATTTCATGGGGTCTTTTAGTTTGAGTTCTCTCATCTAGTTGTTGGGCAATGTAGCTAAAGAGAGAGACGCCTGGCCCAAAGGCTGTCACAGGAGCTCTGCTGTGTCGGGTCATGTGCGAGTCCTGTAAGCTGCCTCTGGAGAAACCTAATACTGTTACCTTCTTACATGGATCCCTACTTGAGGTTTAATAGGCTTGCTCACTTGAAAGTTGCCCGGTGCTGCTTGGGTTTCAGGAATCGAGTATCACTTGATACATACAGGTGTTACACACACACACACACACACACACACACACACTCTCTCTCTCTATCTCTGTGTGTTTGCGTGAGAGAGAGGGAAAGCTGGGTCTTTTAAGCACACACCAGCTGACCGTGCCAAATCAGCAAATGTAGTGTGCTGTGGGGGGTTGTGGAGTGGTCATGTGTATGTGTGCCCACCACCCACTGTAGTGAAAGGCACCAGGCTCGGCTCGCTACAGATTGTGGAGGATTTGCATGGATGTGTGTGTGTGTGTGTGTGTGTGTGTGTGTGTGTGTGTGTGTGTGTGTGTGTGTGTGTGTGTGTGTGTGTGTGAAGGGGGGTGTTTATAAATGGATTTGCATGTTACGGAGCCTGTGTGCAATTGTTTGGCTTTAGAATGATAGAATCTTTAAATATGGTGTTGCCGACTACCAAGGTTGGCATGATTATGATCCAATAACTGTTGCTGTTGCTAAATAAAAACAATGTAAGAATACAAATGTAACCATTTTATTAGTAATAACTATACATTAATAGTACATTTAAATGTAAAAATTCTTACTGTATCGGGTGTGTTTCACAAACAATGTCATAACTTGCGGATGAACTATTATAGTGCAATGCATCTTTTGGGAAAAGAACAATGTCATGAGGAATGTTTCCCAAAACAGTAGTTTCTCTGTCGCAGATCCTGCATTTGAACCACATTTGTTATAAAGTAAAGCGTCCATAATGATGCTCTAAACGGGGTAGAGTAACAGTTTCTTTAGGGAAACCCCATAAATTTTTGTGCAAATTATATCCTTTGACACGCACACGCATTAAAAAAATCTATTATTAGTTTTGGTAAACATGCACTTGTTTTCCATATTAGTTGAAATATTTGTAAACGGCACCTATAGGGCCAATGTTTTCTTTACAAACACCATTGACAACATTACATATTCTATTCTAAAAACTACTATCACGTACAAAAAGCTAACGCATATTCTAATCTCATATATAAAAAAATAAATGAATAATGAGGCTGCTTATTAAGAAATAAAATTGAATATTTATTAGGAAACTAGAAAAATCCTACTTTAATAATGATGATGATGATGATGATATAATAATAATAATAATATTTTTATTATTATTATTATTAGGTAGAATATTGTTTATTTTTTTAAGTCTACTTACAATTTGACACATGCAAACCACTGCAGAATTTTTTTAACCAACAGGCCCATGTCATATACAGTACAGATACTTAATAAATAACCATTAATTAAATGCATTAACGTATGCTATATATTTTTGATTTCACAAGCTTTGGAAATGTAAATTCTGCATTTAAATAATAGGTCACCTTGCTTTAGTCATGACTCATGAGCCACGGCTGTTTTCAAAATGGCATAATTGTTTTTAAAGTGCACTACGGAGGCAATGCAATTGTCAACATGAAGATCGCTAAAACTGAACTGTAAAAATACTTTAAAGGCAGATTACACCTAAGAGAGATTAATTTAATGTTTTTTTTATTTATTATTATTATTTTTTTAGCCATTCCAAGTTTAAATGTTGGAACATTCTAACTGAATAGGGCATAGGGGGATAACTTGAAATAGAACACAGCCAGGTACTCTGCTTCTAACTACAGCTCTAGAGGTGAAGTTGCAAGTGTAGAAATTTACGGCGTAGTTTGCGAATGTTGGCTGGAACGATGGATTTGGGAAACGTCAAATCAATTGAACGTGCGACCTTAGTTGGCTAACGATGGTTCTTGGAAACACACCCCAAAATAATTTAATATCCAATTGCAGTAAAACAACATTGTTGTTGTTAATAAAATTAATTTAAATTGTAAGATGATTATTATTATTATTATTATTATTATTTTTGTCATCAACAACATCAACAAATTTAATAACTGTAATACAAATGCTAATAATGGAATAAGAAAACATCCATTTAAAACAAAGAATGCTTTTAATATAATTTGTTGTATGTCTCATGTCATTGTCAACAAGAATATTTTAAAATTATAGTAATGTACGCTAAATTGGGAGATGATTATTATTGTAATTACAAAGAATATTTAGAAATTGTAATGGATACAAATAATGTAATCAATTTCAGCTGTAATGTAAAAATTGAATGCACGTTTTCTGTAACTGTATTATGTTATCATATAGATATGTTATGTATAGAACTGTATTATGATTACATGATTGAGGATTTTGTTGATTTAAAAAATGTCTAGGCATCACAATAGACTTTGCAAACTATTGCAATCTACATCAGTGCACAGAACGCCTTAGCAACACTCTAGCAACGTATTATATCCCCAAATATCCTTAGCATTTTATTCAGATAACTGTTTTTGGAATATTTTAGGAAATTATTATGTGGCCACACAGATTTTGAATGGCAATTTTGGGTTATAGAAAAAAATATTTTTGAAATGGGTACTAATAATAGTAAATCCCACATACAACCTGCATACTCATCTTGGCATTTGGTTATCAGCTCCCACGTGAAGCTTACAGTAGAGCTCACACTATTGACTGAAAGCATTTCTACATGTGCTTGAAGATGAGTGTTTCTACAGCACAACGCTTGGAGTCTTCTGCCCAAAGGCGGATTATCAGCCTGTGCTATAAATGATTTGATATGCAGATGGAAGCTTAACTTGTAACAGGCTTTCAGCTAAATCAGATATTCTAAAATGAACAGCATTTTCAGTGCGCGCGTGTGTGTGTGTGTGTGTGTGTGCGTGTGTGTGTGTGTGCGTGTGTGCGTGTGTGCGTGCGTGCGTGCGTGCGTGCGTGCGTGCGTGCGTGCGTGCGTGCGTGCGTGCGTGTGTGGTCTGTTGGTGCGTGAGTTCCAGCAGCGAACAGTTTGTAGCATTCAGCCAAAGAATACATAATCCCATGTGTCATGGAGGTGTATTTCAGAATGTTACTGTAAATGAGGTCTTGGGTTTTGGTTTTGCAATGGCCTCTATACTTGTGTATTGCTGGAAGATGATGTTTATTCCCTAATGAATCTATTATTTCTTTCAGGCACGCATCAAATTCCCTATTGACTATCCATACTCGCCTCCTGCCTTCAGATTCCTCACCAAGATGTGGCATCCCAACATCTATGAGGTATGACCACACAAACGGCTGCCAGAACAGTGTTGTGGATGAAATAATTAATTTTTTTGGCAGTTCAATTCATTTAATAAATAGCCAGTTAAATATATCTTCTTTAGAAGTCTCACCTTTTAATATTTTCTATTAAATGTGAAGCTGCTAATGAAATTGCCTAATTTAACTGTTATAATTGCTTTTGTATCAGGACAACTTTTTTCTCTTCTTTTTTTTCTTCTTACAAAAGGGACTGAGTTTATTACATTTAATGCACTATGAAGACAGATACACACATACATAAAGTGTATATATATTAATGTTTGAAAGATTTAAAACCAAAATCCTATAAATATTTCAACAGAGTTTAGATCGATACGGAGAACTGGAAGGGACGGGATGGTGGGGGAAAAATGGGTGGATAGGAGAAAAATAACAAAAGAAGTGATAGGAAAATATATATTTAAGATTTCCTGTTCCCTCGCTGAGATGCTTTGCATGATCTCACTGAGAAAAAATTGATACAAAAGCAAATATAACAGTCAAATTAGCCAATTTCATTAGCAGCTTCACATTTAATAGAAAGTATTAGAAGCATCTCAGCAAAGCATCTCTGCAAGATCACTGAGATGCTTCACATGATCTCGCAGAGATGTTTTGCATTATCTCTCAAAAGATGTTTTTCCACAAGCACTTGTTCACTTCATACGTGTCAAATCTCCTGTTTTTGCTGTGATTCTTCTGTGTATTGCCATTCTATCCCACTATCATCCCATCATTAAGTATTTTCCCATATTTCTCCCATATTTTGAATCTTGAAATTACATTGAAATGAGTATAGAAATGTCTGCGTTCACTTTCGATCGCCTTCATATGCAGCCTCTGAATCAGTGAACGCATGTATAAGTGCTGACTGACGGACGCGCTCCATATGATAAACTGATCCCAGATCAGCTTCTGTACACACCATTTAAAGTGACTCCTCTGTTATCAAACAAGAGAAGAGCAGCAAATGTTAAATCTCTCGTTGTGTTTTATTTGATAACAGATGTCACTTTAAGAATGCACAGATCTATAATGAAAGCCTTCGATTACTTTAGTAACTGTGCTTATTCAAGAGAAGTTGTTGTTTAAAATAAAAAACACAGGATGGACATATTTGCATATTATTAAGTGTATTTGAAGCTGATCTGGGATAAGTTTTTTTTATATACGGAGTGTGTCCGCTAGTCAGCGCTTGTACTGTACATGCATTCACTGATTCAGGTTGCATATAAAGAGCGATGATAGATGCACAGCTTTAATGGAAAGAAAGTGAATGCAGACATTTTTATATTGATTTCAGTGTGCTTTCAAGATTTAAAATATGGGAAAATACTTATTTATAGTATGATATTGGGATGGAATGGTAAAATACAGGACAATCCCGGCAAAAACAGGAGGATGACCTGTATGAAGTAAAAAGGAAGTGTTTGTTTAACAACCGTTTTGCAAAGGAACAAAAAACGTCTTCATGAGGGAACGCAAAAACTTAAGATATATATGAGCAATTCTGTGCAAATGTCAATCATGCCATGAAGAAAATTGGAAGTTTTCACCAAAATACGGAAACCGTTTCTGTTTTTTTTTTTTTTTTTTTGTGTATGCAAGTATTTTAAAGTACTTTAGAAATACTCAAATGCATCTGTTAATGTTTCAAACTATTCTATTTGATTTACCAAATTCACACAAGTGGCTATTTCACATCTGCCACATCCATAACGGAGAGATGTCACATCCATAATGACACTTTTTCCTCAAATGTGAAAATATTAAATAAAATAAATCCAATGATTTTTCTTCTATAGAGAGCCAACTTATATCTTTTTGATTGTCATCATTTTATTTTGGTTTGTGCCGTTTAATTCACAAAATTACTACAAAGTATGTTGTATACTGTAAACCTGCAGACTTTTTTTGTCACATCTATGACGCATGTTTATTTTCCACATTTAAAGTACAAAACATGTTTACAGATTAATATTGTTGTGGTCTCTTAACTCTGTGGTCAGTTGTTCTGGAAAATATAGACAAAAGTTTCAATATATTGTTTACATTTACTTTCTATGCAAATTTATGTTTTGAGTTTTTACTGCAAATGTCACATCCATAACGCAGGAATTGCTCCTATATTTTCCTATCACTCAGTTTTAGTTTTTTTTCCTCCCATCCATTTTTCCCCCACCATCACGTCCTTTTCAGGTCTCCGTAGATTGATGTATGAGGTTTTGTATGCGTTACAAAAATTATCCTATAAAGTCTTACAATCATGTTTTTGTTAGATTTGTTTTGTACTTTTTGTGGATTTTACAAATTCAGACTGCCTTCATGCTATTTCATATTCTTAACTATACGTTTTTGTAAATTTCAAAAACTTAATGTATTATGTTAATTTAACATTTCAGAATGGCGATGTCTGTATTTCCATACTGCACCCACCAGTAGATGATCCTCAAAGTGGAGAGCTGCCGTCAGAGAGGTGGAACCCAACACAGAACGTCAGGTACAACATATGGCTGTAATTTCAGGAACTTTTTTTTTTTATCTTACAAAACTCATATATGCTATAGGTCTTAAATTGGGAATAGATATCAGAATACATGTCGAATTGTTAACAGGAGCAAAAACTCACCAGCAATTATTGGGTACACCTTTGCTAGTTTCAGATTGGACCCTAGTTTGCCACGAGAACTGCCTTGATTCTTGGTATTGTTTCAATTAGGCTCTAAGGTCTCATTTATAAACATGGCATATGCGCAAAACGACAGTGGAAACGTGTGTACGCCACTTCCCACAGAAAGGTTTTGATCTATAAAAAACGAACTCTCTAGAAGAATGTGTGCAGCTGTAAGTACACCAAGTCATTGGTCTAAAACTCAGATTTGCTCCAACCCTAATCAAACACAGCTGATCCAACTTATCAAGGGGTTCAAGACTACTAGAGACAATTAAGCAGGGATGAGTTGCAGGTGGCTGGAGTTAAACTACGCAGAGGTGCGGCCCTCCAGGAATTGAGTTTGAGACTACTGCTCTAAGTTAACCTAATTACCTAATTGAACCAACTTGTGAGTCATATTCATAAACAAGTTAAAATTTATTCGGGCTAACTTTTCATTTTTAGAATGGTTTCTGTGCAGATTTGATAAGAGACCTCTGGAAATTTTCCTCCGAGATCTGGTCCATATGTAAATGCCATCATATCAGAATGCTCTCATTTCATAACATCCTTATGGTGCTCTATTGCAGTGTTCCTCAACCACGTTCCTGTAAGACCACTAGCTCTGCACATTTTCCATGTCTCCTTAACCAAACACACCAGATTTAAATCATCAGCTCATTTGCAGAAACTGAAAGACCTGTAATTTCTGTGACCGACAAAGGAAGCATCCAAAACATGCAGTGTTGGTGGTACTCGATCTCTGGGGTATATGGTGACTGTGGAGGCCATTGGATTTACATTGGTGAACTCATTCACTAAGATGTTCAAGAAACCAGCTTAAGATGAGATCAGCTGTGTGGCACAGTGTGTTATCCTGCTGGAAGTAGCCGTTAGAAGATGGGTACAGTGCGTTATGAAGGGATGGACATAGTTTATCACAATATTCAGGCAGGCTGTGGATTTTAAAGGATTTTTGTTAACATTAAAGGGCTTAACGTATGCCAAGAAGTCTCCCTCATACCATTACACTAAGCCTGAATCATTAATACAAGGCAAAATGGATCAGTACTTTCATGTTGTCTGAATGTTGCAGCAGAAATCGAGATTCATCAGGCCAGCCACCTTTAATCCAGTCAACTTTTGTCCAGTTTGTGTGAGCTTAAGGATTGCCGCTGGTGTGCTCCTCTACTGCTTTAGTTCATCTGCTTCAATGTCTTTTTGGCTCAGAGGTATTTTTCTGCAGGCGACTTTTATAACGACTGATTGAGTTACTGTTGACTACAGCTCAACAAGGCACATTCCTACCAAGAACTGCTGTTTACTGAATACCTTCTCTTTTTTTGAAAGAAGGTCATGGTCATGTTGTTACTGGAAATCAGTTTTTGTAATACTCTGATCTGCTCCTACAACCATGCCACATTCAAAATCCCTTAATCACCCCTTAAATCATCTAAAACAAAAAATGCTTGCTGGGAAGTGGCATGTTTTACGGTTTTCTTCTGTAAGGAAGTTGCATTGTGCAAACACTCACCGATCCTGATTGAGTTACTGTTGACTACAGCTCAAGGCACATTTGCCCCAAGATCTGCTGTTTACTAAATACCTTCTCTATCAGTTTTTGAAATACTCTGATCTGCTCCAACAACCATGCCACATTCAAAATCCCTTAAATCTCACCCCCCTGCCAGGTCTTCTTGACTACATCTACATGCTTACAGTAGCTGCCATGTGGTTGTCTGGCTAGATATTTTTAAGCAATTGACTAAGCCCAGCAAACAATTTTGTGTTTAATAGACATCTAAACGTAGGCCGCTTGCCTTAAACTTGCTGTCAGTGAAAATTTAATAGACATCTTACAATAGCCCAAAACTAGACTAGTGGTTAAATAGATGGACTATACAGACTTTGTGTGTAGTCATTCATTTCTGTTTATTTGAAGACTAGTCTAGTTTTGGCCTATTCTTAGAAGTCTATTGGATTTCCACTGACAGCCCAAATGCAGTCTTGTTTCAGCCAATACGACTATGTTTGGACATCTATTAGATTTCTGTACGATATCATCTAAAACAAAAAATGCTTGCTGGGAAATGGCATGTTTTACAGTTTCCATTTGTAAGGAAGTGGTGTTGTGCAAACAATCCCCTTTCCAGGTTCAGCAGTTTGAGATCAATAATTAAGCCAAAGTGTCATAATTGGTTCGGTTTAATCAGCCGATATCTGCTTCTCATTCAGGACGATCTTATTGAGTGTTATCTCGCTGCTGAATGAGCCCAACACTTTCTCGCCTGCCAATGTGGATGCCTCCGTCATGTACCGTAAATGGAGGGACAGCAAGGGGAAAGACCGAGAGTATGCAGAGATCATCAGGTTAGAGAAACACTCACTCAGAGTCTTTCTTTGAGTTGTACTTTGCATGTGCACTCATCTGCTTTGGTTCTGGTTTCCAGGAAGCAGGTTTTAGCTACCAAAGCTGATGCTGAACGGGATGGCGTAAAAGTGCCCACCACACTGGCTGAATACTGTGTTCGTACCCGAGCTCCACCAGCAGATGAGGGCTCTAACTTTTTCTACGATGACTACTACGATGATGAGGACTTAGACGACGATGAAGAGGAAGGTGAGGACTGTTGCTATGATGAAGACGACTCCGGAACGGAGGACTCTTGACAGCCAAAACTCACCACTTCCAGTTTCCGTTTGGTTTCATAGCTTTTTAAATCAAGGCAAAAAGAAACGTTTCGTGTTTGAAGATCTGAGCTCATCAAAAAGGGCAGCAAACTGATCCCGGTCAGACGCTTTATGGATTTATTATTTTTTTTATTCCCCACATTTTGTTTTGTCTAGTCTTTCAGGGGCAGGTCGGGTACAACCAATCAGTGTGCAACAGTTCAGCTCATGTTTATTTGATCCTCCATAAACATCTTGCCTTACAAAGGCGTCTGATCTCAGGTTTTCATTCTCTGTGATGTTTTTTTAAAGTATTGCCATCTTGGGTTGGCGGGAAAAAAGTAGCGAATACACCTTCTCAGGGCTACTTCTCTTACTTACACCACAATGCATTATATTCAGCTTCTGTAGCCATGGACTGGACATGATCAATGTTCTAGAGGAAGAGAGGATCTCAGCAAAGCTTCACCTACCATTAATACCATACTAAGCTTGGGACTTTTAATGCGTTTCATATTATCCCAAAACAAACCTGTCTTATTGGTTTTGTTTTTCGCTTTCATGGGGTTGCCAGGTAGTGTGTTTGAATCTTCGCTATATTTAGTTCCTCCGTCACATTTGAGGATGTTTTAGTTTTGTTAAATATATATATATATCCCTTTTTATTTTAAAGCTTTGTGGTGACTCATTATTTTTTTCCGAAGCTAAAATCCTCTTCAGGAAAATGGACATGAGACGTTGGTGTGATTTGACCCCCAAATTCACAAGCGTACAAGGGTATTTTGGGCCACATTTCCCCCTTTTCTTGTTTAAGCTTGTTTTTTTGTTTTTTTTTGGTATCTATTTAATGTCTGAATAAAGATCTTTATTAGAGTTCCTGTTTCAGTTGTTGATGAATAGAGAAATTCGGGAATAAAATAATAAATCTATCTCCCTATGCAAAAACAACTATTTTACTCAAGTATTCCACACTAAAATAACAATCTTGCCACTAGAGGGCAGCAGGGGATTTCTTATTAAGATTGAACTGTTAGATTCATCAGGTCTAACCATAACTAACACATTAAATGCTGTTTATCTGCCTGGAATGATCTTTTTTTTTTTTTTTTTTCAAAATATGGGGTCATTTTTACATTTTTGCTTTAATTAAAAACAAAAAGTGATGCCATTTATGTCTTCCCTTTACCTTTTTGTCTCTTTAAACTTGCTTCGACAAAAGTCATTGCCATCATAATGCAATTCTCTCATATATCATCATCTCTTGATGTAATTCTCTTATATGTATGGATTTGATGTTAAAGCACCTTTTATAGTACAGTGCAAGAGAACAAAGCATTATTCCATCAGAAAAAATATATGTGAAGGATTAATTTGCATTTAAAAGGCATAAATCTTAATCATAGGTGGTAGGCTTTTCATCGCGTGAAGAATGAATGGAGTTTGCTGCAGCAATCATATGCCAAGATCCATTATGTAGAGTCGTTGACAAGACGTCATTGTAGTCTGGAGCTTTGCTGCTCAATTATGATGTCAACAGACTTGGTTTGAAGGTCAGCTAATCTGAAAGGTCTTTGATTGGAGGCACTGCAGCATAAAGCATTGATCCTCTACAGTATCTGATCCGGCTGTGTCAGAGTTGTGCTAAAATCTAAAGGTTGTGGACTTCTTCTTTTATCGACACCTTTTTGATTAAGGATTGTCACTGCACAAACAAAATTAAGAACTTAATGGATGCTTTTAATAGACTGCCATGACTCATTTCTTGTTATTAACGTCAGAAACCTAACAAGGTTTTGTTTTTTTATTATTATTATTTGTAATAACACTACTTTGTTCTTTATTACCCTGCCATTCAACTTCAGAAAATGTCGCTGCTTGAGTTTTATATGATTCTATGTCTAAAGGAGTGGTGGAGTGTTTTATTTCTCTTTATTCTGACTAATGTAATTGTTTTGGAAAGTTTTAGAAAAGCTATCATAGGTTAGACTTCCGGGAATGCAGGAAGTTAAACAGGAAGTTCACTGTAAAATTGTAATGATTTACTTAAAAATCTTGAATATGAATTTATAAAATGCTTTTTTTTTAACCTCATTCGATTAATAATTAAATGCTGCAACTTAATGTTTATACATTGATCAAAAGTGCAATTAATTTTGTCTTGTTTCTAGTCCAAATATTTATAAATTTAATAAATTAAGAGGCATTTTCTAGACTAGCAAAAAATACTGTTCTGAGAAGTAATTTGCCAAAATTAAGTGTTGTGTTTTTTTTTAAACAAGCAAAACAATCTGCCTATAGGGTTTGTTTTGAAATGAGATAAATTTGCTTACATTATTGCCAGATTATTTTGCTTGTTTTGAAGACCCCTATGATGAAAATCATCTTTTGTAAGCTGTTTGGACAGAACTGTGTGTGGGTACAGTGTCCACAGTCATATTGGAGGGATATAAACACAATAAGTCTCTTTAAATTTTCTGATGTTAAAATTGGATCCAAATCCTTCCCATTTTGAGGCCGACCGCAAAGTGACGTAAGAGTGCGGTTTCCCCGCCCACCAAAATAACAGGTGCATATTAAAATGTCTCTGTAGTAATGCGTATAATCATATCAACAAGACAGGATGTGCGCAAAGCAACTAAGATTAAAAGATCGGTTTAGCTCACTGTGATCCTCAATCTTCAACAAATGTGAACAAATATGACTTTTACAAGTTTAAAGCAGTTTTAAAACAGTGCATGCTTGTAATAAAAAAACTAAGTTAAAGAAAGTAAAATCACTGTAATCCATCACCACAGCTGCATGTCGGAACAATTATAAAAGAAGACTTCAGTCCATGGATGTTAAATCAGGTTTATTTTGTACATTAACAAAACTGATATCCATACAGCAGTGGATATTAACGTGTATCCTGTCACATTTGCCATGCAAAAACAGTGCAAAGTAAAAAATTGCACGGTGTCTGTATGCGTGAACTTTGTAACGACATTGTGTGCATCATCATTCCAGAAAGTCTTGAATTAACTCCACAAAAAATACATCAAATAATGAAAGTTCGTACTGTAGTATTTCTCACAAACGTTATGTGAGATCTGCTTCCTTCATGTCTGTCACTGTGCTGTTTATCTGACGCAGCCAAGGTGAAGATTGAGGCACACACTGACAGGCACGTGGGAACGGTAAGCGGGGAGAACTAGCATTAAAGACACAGGCTACAAAATCAGTGTGTTCAGAGCCTTAGCAGAGGTATAATAACTATTCTGATGGGTGTTTTGAGTTGAAACTTTACAGTCAAAAGAGAAACAAAAGTCTTATCTTAAATCTTGAAAAAGGGGTAAAATAGGTGCCCTTTAAAAAAAAAAACTCACTTTTTGCATATTATTTTGTAAAGCTCTATTCCTAATCAAACAGCTGATCCAACTAATCAAGGTGTTCAAGACTACTAAAGACTATTTAACAGGTATGAGTTGGATATGGTTGGAGCTAAACTATGCTGAGCTGGGGCCCTCCAGGAATTGAGTTTGAGACCATTGCCATTAAACTTTGCAGTAACTCCAAAAATGTAACAAAAATTGTATCATTTGCATATATTTTTAAGGTCTGTGACAGTGTAAGCATTCCAAGCCAGTTTTAGGCATTCAGGCACAACAATTTCTAATGTTTTTAACTTAAAGAAAGTTTGATGAAGTCTATGCAGTGCTATTTCACATTTGATAGCTCAATTTATGAACCTGCATATGTCTAGACTCTCAGAAAACCATAAAGGGCTGTATTTGATTTACTACTGTACAGTAATATAAAAATATACAGTAATATAACACTACTGTATTTATCAATGTTTGTGAATTGATTTTATTAAATTTTAGTCAGATGTACCGGCCAACAATATTATCCCAATCAATTTAAAATGACAAATCCTTCCCATTTAAATCATCTGGTGAAATTATACTCAATATCGCAATGTGTATTGTATGGCAATGTTCCAATATCGTGCAACTCTAGTCAAGATTTAAATTAAATGAAAACATCGAGTGAAGATGCTTTGGTTTGTTTTTTAGACCATGGGAATCATTTTAATGTTGTGTTGGCTAATGCTTAATGTCTTTAGTGTGAAAGTTTAGCCAAATCGTCCATTGTAGATATTCAGATGTGTATAAATACAATTGAAGATGCAGTAACCTTTCTCTCTAGTGTTCACATATTTGCTGTCTGATAGTGGACTACTTGGATATAGTAGCTAAGTGAAAATCAACTATATGCCTACATTTTATGACTTGAACTGAAGAGTTTAGATGCAAAAACCTCCAAATTTCCTCCAAAATGAGCATTTTTTTCAGGCTTCTATATCAAAGCCCAAAACTGTGTTGTTATTATTATTTACTTATAGTTAGAACTGCTACAGTATATACATAAGTGTCCTTCACCCACCAAAACAGGGGTCTTGACCTGCAAAGTGCTCGTCACCCTCTCTTCAACTGTCGTGGATTGGCGGGTCGAGTTATTCAGACAAGAGGGTGATGAGAAAAACTTGAAGTCTCCCAGGAGGGTATGAGTGTGTCGCGGTCACCAAGGAAACCAATGACGGGGAATGGTGTGTAACAATAAACCCTACTGTGAAATGAATAGGTGGTGTTTATTCCTTTCCTTTCTCCATATACGCCTCGCGACTGTCAAAGAACATAAATGGATCCACGTGAGCCATACTTAAGTTGTTGGAACACTAAGTACTCTGGGCCTTTTGGCTGCCCAGCTGTGAATGTTTTATACGTTTTTCCAGGTCAAGCCTGTTTTCTTGTCATTCCTAATCTACAGTTGTAGACATCCAAACATCTGAAGACACACCGTGTAAATGGTCATTATGGTTTTGCCATCATGGAATAGATATTTATCAAGATAACTTAAACGTCTTCCTTCACAGTTATAGGTTTTCTTCAAAGAATTATGATGTTTATGTCTTGCATTTTTAAGCTATAAACAATTATGGACAAATGTCTTGCAGTTCTGCTTTATCTTGTTGTTTTAAAGGACAAAGTCTTGATTCTTAGAAAAGTGTTTGAGTCCAGTGAAGAATGTTTCCAGAAAGTGGGTAAGGCAAAGACAGAAGCCAAAACATAACATAAACAAGTAACTAAACTGTCAGTTGGGTTTAGGGAAGTAAGTGAGTGGACGCTGGTCAATCGGTGCTTTTGAAAACCCTATTGGTTGGGTTTAGGGAAGGTGCAGGGTGGGTCATTCAGTCGACAGTGGCCAAAATGGCGCTCGCAAGAGAAATTTGAGATCTCAAAGCGTACACAGCGGCCTCTGGTGGATTCTGCTGGAAAAATATGCTCCTGGAACATATTGGCGCCTGATCTCACGAGGAAACGTTAGAATTTTACGTTTTGCCAGTTTAGTGCCTATTTTGTACAAATTCGTACGACTTCATTTGTACGAAAATGTACGATTTTAAAAAGGAGGTGTGGCACCCAACCCCACCCCTAACCCCAACAATCATTGGGCGATGAGCAAATCGTACTAAATTGTATGAATTAGATCAAATTCATACGAATTAACCACTAAATCAAAAAGTAACGAATTGCCATGAGATTGCATTGGATGTGTATATAGTGGTATGTTTTCAGAATGAGCCTGGGTTGAACGAAATGCTACAGGTAAAGAAAAACATTTGTTACAGCCTACCTAAACTACAGTAACTACAAATTAAAAGTGCTTTTGCTAGTTTAGCTATGGTCAAAGGATACTGTGGATATACAAATGCTAATCAATCTTCTAAACTTGATAGGCCTATAGACTTTTACTATAGTAAAAGCATTGTAATCTTTTTAAGTGATAGACTACCTGTTGATTTCATAGTGAATCTGTTGAATAAACTAATACTAAATGGACAGAACAATTTCTTCTGGTTTGATTTATGGACATAATTGTCTGTTTGCTACATTCAGTATTAAAATCAGCGCTTGCACATGTTGTTCCTAATAGGTCTATGGATGACTTTATTCTGTGAAAAGAATTTCTGGTCTTTTCATTCCATTAAGCAAAAATGACACAATAAAATACCTTAAATATGATCATATCACTCTAAATTCAATATTCAGGTTACTACTAAATATTTCTGTAGGTCTGTGAGAGAAACAGGACGAATTTACAACAGCTAACCGTCACTTGTTGAACCCCATCGCGTCATCTTCCCGCGCATATTTGAGCAGATAAAGGAGAGATGTGGACTCTTGCTATTGCATATCATTTGTATTTAATAAAAACACAGTCTCCGTTTTGTTCTGTTGCTCACAAGTTTGGCACATCATGAGTCATATGCACTTTTTGAGGCTTGAGGTCTTTTTTTATAAGGCTAACTCCACGGAAGTCAGTCATAGTCTTCTGGTTTGAATGACGCGAGTAATAATTACCTTTTTCATCTGTGTGAGAGTACGTGTGTCCATAACTTGATGTTTTATTCTATTCCTGGAACCCCAGCATCACCCCGGGGTTTCTTTTCCCCTCGGGTCACTATTTTGGACTTGTTCTATTTCTGTTCCTGTAAAAATCTATTTGTTGCCATAGATATGGCAGGGTCTCCAGGGAAACCAATGGCCAGTTCGCGGCAGAAGATAGGCAAGTGATTTAAATTAAATTAAGTCAAGTGCTTTTGTGCTCTACAGACTTCACTTTTTCGGTGCAGTCAATTTTGCCAATGACTGAACAACTAACAAGCAACGATGGAGTTGTGTGTTCTTGTCTGACAGTAGCCTAGAGAGTTTTTCAATCCTTCACTGCCAGATTAAAGGCTACCTAAAATATATCTATATTGGCAAATTACAACATAATAATCATTGAAAGATTCAATCTTTTGAGTTTCATTAACAGCCTACATGTTGGAAAATATGATCTAGAATTACTGGAAAAGAAAATAGCCTATTTATTGAAACATTGCAAAAGATTTTAACTTGAGAACTGACAGACGCTCTCCCAACTAAACACAACGCAGAAAGATACTAAGCCTACAACTCAGCTTAAGGGTTTAGTTTAAGCGTAGCCTTTTCAGAGAGCCAAACAAATACAAATTTCACAGAACTTTATGAATAACTATAGGCCTATATATTTGTATTTAATATATATATATTTTTACTCAATCTGACAACTGCAATAGATGTGGCAGATTAATAAACTTAACTTGTCAGTTTGAGATGATAGCTTGAGGAGTCGTTTGTTCAGGGTGCGTACTTTGCGCTGTTTGTTTATTATTTTGTATATTTTCATTTAGCCTATACATTAACTAACTATACCCTGTTCCTGAGCTATAGATTGAGTGGTGATATTTAGCTGAATTAGCCCATCAAAATAATACATTGAAACGCTAGAAACGTTTGTGTTTTGCACAGCCTATTGTACAACTATGTTAAACTTCTGATAAACAATGATAGCGAGCCTCTGCTCTCGTCCAGGATGACTTCTTCATGACTAGAAAGAAATGTTGAGATTGTTAAGATCAAGTCAGCACCCTCTAGCTGCAAATGATAACCAATAATATAATGCTCCGATTCCCCACTTGAGAAAACCAGCAACCTCCTGAATAAAATAGTATTTGGATATTACTTATTTAGTATTTGGATATTACAATATAGTTTCCTAGAGAAAGGGCTGTGTTTTTGTAACATAAACCAAGACTGGACGCGACACTAGGTTGATTTCGCTGCTGGGTGCATATATGTGTAAAAAAAAAACTGTAGAGATGAACACTGGAGGTAGAGAAAATGTTTTATCTGTTTAATATATATCGGCTAAGAAGCACGTGTTTGTATCATCGTCAATTAAGAGTGCTGGTGAAACAGAAAAATTATGACATGGAGAGGTAATTTGATAGTGTTTTTAATGTGTTTTTAATAAAAATAGACAACATTAACCGAGACGCGACCAGGTTGATGTCTCTGTTCTGGGTCCTAAAGGCAAGAATAACAGCTGAATATCTCAAATACACCCCCCCAACCCCCCCAAAAAAAGAAAAAAGTAAAGATGAACAAGGGAGGTAGAGTGTTTTTATTTGTTTATATAGATCTTCTATAAAGCGCGTGTATACCAATTCAGAGTGCTGGTGAAATAGAAAAATCATGACACGGAGAGGCAATTTGATAAAAAAAAAAAACAATAGGCCTATATTGCGTTAGAACTTGAATAAACTTTATAACGCAAACACAATATTACTCATGCATATTAATACAGCTGTTCTGTCAGTTAAATCAGTTGACTGTTGAATTTCTCAATTTTAAAATAACCCAACTAAACACCAAATGTTTAACCTGGTTGAGTTATTTAAGAATAACTCAATAAAGGTTAAAAATAACCCATCAAATTACCAAATATTTTTAAATCAACCATTAGATTCAATAGGCTTAAATAACGTTTTTTAGAGTGTAGTAAGTAAGAATGAACTGTCATGAACCTGTAGCTTTGCTTTTCCAAGTTAACCCTTAACTTGACTTATTTTCAGACAGCCTACTGCATCATTCATATCCACTTAACAATATGTGAAACCCTAATCTTTAAATCAATCAAACGCCTTGTTTTTTTAGATAAGCATTCATTCCTGATTGTTTACAGCGTTCGGCGTCGCTGAATCGATACATCACCAATTGGAAGAGCATCGTTTCCTCTGATTGGCTCGTGGAGGCGCGCGCGTCTGCAGCAGGACTATATAAGCGCAACAGGCGACCTGCGGATCTGAACCTCTCTCACCGCAGCCTGAGGAAAACACAGCGCACACACACTTACTAATGAACACTGAAGTGCCTGTGAACGAGTGAGGATTCTCGAAGAGGGGAAGACATTTTCAGAAACAGCGAGTAACAGGTTTGAAAGTTTACTTTACTTCAACTAAATTGTGATAAAGAATTGTTTGGATTTGGAATGATTTTGTACAATGTACTTCATCAAAAAACAATGCACTAAGACATTTTTGAAAGCTTTCTCATTTAATATCTCGTGATAAGCTGTTGTTTTGTTTTTTAGTTGTGTAAAAAAACACATTTAAGATGTATTTACTGTCTTCTTTTATTTGGTTAGTGATGCTTTAACAGGGCAAAATATACATTCAAAATGCATTTACTGTTTTTTGAGGGTTCAACAGTACATTAAAAAAACAATCTGGTTTCCCACTTTTTCTTTTGCATGCAAAAGCTTGTGTGGATGTTACATATTAAAGAAATGAGATCTGATTTAGTTCCGATAAAATATTTTTTAACAAATTCTATGAATTAGCCATCAAATAACATGTTTATTTGAGTTAGATGGTGAGCAAGCGTCAGTTGTCAGAAAAGTTGATCTCTGAATCAGAGAGACCATCGGTGTGTTCAGTGCAACCTGTTGCTGTTCATGTGAACTCAGTCTCAGTGTGGATGTTCATCAACTGAGTGTATCAAATAAATTGTTTGGTGTAACAGTTTATCACACTCAAACATTTTTGTAAACGACTGAAAATGTAAGTATATTATAATTTTTGATCCTGGAGTACACTGGACTAAAAATAGTGATTATTTCACATATTTTACTCATGCAATGAATGTCTCTCCAAAGACTAATGAGGTGATGATTATAATCAGGTATGCTGCAAAAGGACAAAATGTACAGAGACTGTAACTTCAGGACTAGGACTAAAAATCAAAAAAGAAAAAAAAATCCATGAAAAAGGAATAGTCATCTACATCTTATCTAAAATTATGATTTGTGTAACATCATAAAGTTAGCTAATGTTATTTCATGGATAATTAAAAGAATGTGCTGTTTCCCTCATAAGATCACTTTCTAGAGTCTAAAGTTTTAGTCGTATATCATTTGTTTAAAAAAGAAAGAAAAAAATATTCTAAAAAAAAATTGTAAGTAAAATGTAATTAAGTATTTAAAGTATCCATGCATTAAAGCTTAAACCTACACCAGCACAAAAAAAAGGTAATCTATCTTCACCAATTATTTAATAGATGTTCAGAAACAATGTTGGAACAATGTTCACCTGCCGAGACACCCTTAGCAACAAAAGGCTTCTTAAAGGAATAGTTCACACACTTGTTCAAAATCCTTTTGGTTTTCTTTCTTCTGTTGAATAAAAGAAGATATTTTGAAGAATGCATGTGGCTGGACATAGAAAGTTTTTTCCTACTATGGAAGTAAATGGGTGCCAGCAACCAACATACAAAAGAATATCATTTATTTGTGATCAACAAGAGAAAGAAACTCATTAAGATTTAAAACCAGATGAGGGACAGTAAATAATGAGGCAGTTTTATTTTTGGGTATCCATTAAAGCATTTTTCATTAACAGATGGACTGAAAATTATGACAAAACATTTACCAAACCCTTCATTATTCAACTAAAGTTAAATGTTTTTCTTTTGTAAAACAACTTGAGGTGACAATTTGAGGTGAATTTTATACTTTCCCAGAAAATTACTGTATAATTGACCTTGCAACTTTAACTGGGACAGATGTTAATGATATAATGATATATTATGGTAAACTGTGAGGTATTATTAGCTGTGAGGCTCACTGTTGAATGTTCTGTTGTGTGTGCTTACAGGCAACCGTGCATCACCCAGTGGGTTAAGCCCAAACGGATCATGTGGGTTCTGGAGAAGATCCGGGACTCAGTTGAAACAAATGTGCTCCGACAAGGAGAGGCGGGTGAAAAAGGAAAGGCTCCTGTTTATAGCAACGTCCTCACACCAGATAAGATCCCAGATTTCTTCATCCCCCCCAAGCTTGTAAGCTGCCCACCAGAGACCGAAGCTTCTGACGTCAAACCCAAAGAGAGTCTGAAACCCTCGACGTCTGAACAGACCATCAGCAACAAAAAGATCAGCAGCCCTCGTAGTCCGCGATTGGTCAGCAAGTTAGCAGGAGACACCAAGAACTTACTGAGGGCGGCGAACCGCCACATCATTCAAATTGAGAGTGCGGATGACGTTGTAGCAGGTGACACCAATGCTGACCCTCAATCCCAATCCGCCATGTCACTTCCTTACATTCCAAAAACTCAGACTTCCTACGGCTTTGCTACATTGATGGAGAGTCCCCACACCCGGCGGAAAGAGTCCCTCTTCCACTGTGACCACACAAGCCCAGTAACATCACCCAACACCCAACGCAAGTCCCAAAACAAGAGTCCTAATGAAGGGAACCACCTCAACCCTCCGGATTTTAACACCTCACATATAAACCCCTACCGATACTTCAGCGGGGGCGAGAGCGACACTTGCTCTTCAGCAGAGTCCTCTCCATTCAGTTCTCCATTGCTCTCCCGATCTGCCTCTCTACTGAAGATCTTTACTCACGAAACTCAAGCCAAGGTCGCAAAAGGGAAGCGGACATTTGCCAGGCATAGTTCCTTGTCTACGGATGAGTGCAGCTCAGCAGAACCAAGCCCTAATGTTCCTAGACGGAGTCACTGTTCGTCCTTGCAAGCCGGCGGAGCTCTGGACCATCTTCATGGCGGGGACCGCCAACACAAAGAGCACACCATCAACATGCATAAAGGAGGCACTGTCCGACTTTGTGCAGACTACGACGCTGGAACGGCCCGCTTGCGATTCCGCATTATAGCAGCCGAGGACTTGTACGATCCCATGTTTGACATTAAGAGCATCAACTGTTGCGTATCGCTCTACCTCAATCCAGGCAAGTTGCAGAAGCAGAGGAGCACGATAATCAAGAACAGCCGCAATCCCGTCTTCAACGAGGACTTCTTTTTTGATTCGGTGACTTCGGCTCAGGTTAAGGACCTCGCTTTGAAGATCAAGGTTGTAAATAAAGGCACTAGCCTGAAAAGGGACATGCTGCTTGGTGAACGAGAGGTCCCTTTGTGCAAGCTCTTGTCTGGATTCTAGCCCTTCATAATGAGACCTTGCCTTCAAAGGTGGAATAAGGTCTTCTGTACTAGATATTTGCTTTGTTGTCCTTTCACGTAGTCTGATGTGGTGGTTGATTTAGTATTTAAAGGTAACAAACAACCACCACCTGCTCGAGATCAAGGTATAAGTATAGCCTGTAAATATCGAAAAGTCTTTTTGTAAGTCGCCTTCTGTATTTTGGTTGTGCAACTCGTTTTAGCCTAATTAAAACCAAGCATTTACCTATTTGATTGTAAAGACTTTTCCATCGAGCCGCAGACCTTTGAAGCTACACAATGGCCTTCTGTGCTAATGTTAGCTTTGATCCTGGATGCATCTGCTGGCTAATTTGGAGGATGAATAACCAGACTGAACAATGTTTTGTTGTGTGTCGACGTCATGTTGGCGTAAACTTGTAAATGCGATGATGTATTCCTGCAACATGCAGAATGTCATTTGGTGAAACCCAGAAGCCTTACTAAGGAGCGTTCTTTTGCATGTTCATGTTTGCTCAGATTGGATTATTGTTTGGTTCCGCGTCATTATCGGTTTCTGTTTGTTGGATATCAATATAACGAGTGTTCTGGATTGCACTTTTTTTGAAACGGTCTTTCTTTGAAAGTCTTTCCATGCACACTACTTACTCAGAGTAAGGGCACAGAGTGAACTCGCATTTGTGTTGTATTAAGATTAAATGTCAATCCACGCCATTCCATCTTTAGCAAAGCAAAATTCATACACAAAGGAAAGCATGTGTCATTATGCAAATGAGTGAGCTGCTGTGCTCATTCAATGGAATGATTTAGAAAAGTGGTTGAAATATGACCCAAATAGGATTAGTAACAGATGAATGCATGGATCTTTCATTTCCGATGTGAGATGTTGTTATTTTTATGATAAAATCAGACTATTAACTTATTGGAAGGACAATCTCCTCATAATAAATTAAACAAATTTAGTAACTATAATTTCACTTCATAGATAAAGAGCAGAAAAGTCATCTTTGAGGTAATGAGTCGGCTACAGTCCTCATTATAAAGCTAAAAAAGACATCAAAAATGGCCCCTGAAACTAGCTAATGGATGGTTGGTTACGCAGGGAATGCAGGGAACGGACAAGAACATCTCTATATTTGTGATCTGTGGATTGTGCAGTAATTATCCGAGTGCAAAAGGCACATGAAGCTTTCCATTTATGTTCAAGTATATGATTAATTTCCTAAACCACTCGAATGCTGGAGTCTTCCTGTTTTAACAGGCGTATTTTGCAAATTGAAAAAGTGCCAATCCTGTGTACTTGATGTAGAAGTGAACTGTTCACCCGCGTTTGGTGTGAATCCTTCATAGTGGATCTCGTCAACTCTGATAGTTTGTAATTTGTGTGCATGGATAATATTTTCACTGTGGTAATCAACTTGTAATATATAAACTATTTTTTGCAGGTGTTTGATGGAAATTTCGGTGTACTTTCTTCTGCGCCCCTGCATGGATGTTCGTCTGTTGTACTTGTATATTAGATGGACAAGTGGGGGTTCAGTTTTGTAAGTTTGCAACCATGAAACAAATAATAATAATAATAAAAGAATTGTGGCCATTTTGCTTTTTGGTTTAATGTTGTCTGATCAATTTTAGGGGTGTATTTTGAATAGCAGTGAATGTGGCAGCGAAGAATTTTAGCTATTAATATTTCCCAAATGACTTCAGTTTCATGTGCGAATAATTTCATGAATTTTTTATTTTATTTTGATTACAGCAATTGTTTGATTGTTTTGTTTTAATCCCGAACACACAGATGTACGAAAACAAACTAAAGTGTTGTGTTATTCCAGGCCAGTAGGTGGCAATGTCACGTAAATAAGCACTATGCGCCTGAGCACATATGGTCCTGTATCCTGCCTTTGTTATTTTTGTTGGCAAGTTCTTAAATACAGAGAGAACTGAAACGTGTAAGTTAATAGAATTCATGCAAATAGAAAAACACTAACAATCTGAAAAAAGTAATCTTCAACACACGAGCGTGCAAATTCTCGCAACACATGCAAATACTGAAACATGCTGCAAGTTAAGAAAACACATGTATTGTACAGTTGTTTTAAAAGTAACTCTCGCTAACATGACGTTAAAATAAATCATTGTAATTTCACTTTGTGCAGGTGGAAAGGTTGTTAGGGTTAAAAAATATACAAACAATAAGGAATTTTATGACCAGGAAGTTAAACAAAAAAACCCACCTCTCAGATCTGTGATATAACATTTCTGATTCTAAACAGGAAGTAGCTGCATTGTAAAAAAAAAAAAATTGTATGTATTTTTTTTTTCCGACAGGTATAGATGCTGGAAAAAAATCATAATATAAAGACCGTTAAATTACAGAAATTTTCTGTAAAAAAATATATGTCTTTTCCAGAAATTTACTGGAATTTTAAATTTAAGGAAAGTTCTGTAATTTAACATTCGTTATTTTAAGGTAAATTTCATTAATTTAACAGCTGTTATTTTATGTTTTTTCCCAGCACCCCAGCTGTCGGAAAAAACCCGGTAAATGAACGGCTGTTAAATTACAGAAATTTACTGTATAATACCGGATGTTAAATTGCAGGAATTTACCGGAAACTTAAATTTAAGGAAATTTCTGTAATTTAACATATTGTGATAATTGTTTTATTTAACTAATTAAATTAAATTAAACATTTTCAAACAATAAATGGTAGCTTTAAACAGTAAATGGTAGCTTTTTTGCAAAACAATACTGAATTTTACAGAACCAATATTACAAAAGTAACCCCCCAAAAAAGTTACTATGTACATGTAGTTTTCATTTAATATACAGCAAATAAAAATGATGAAAATTATGTTAATCTAAATATTCAAAAGAAAATTTTGTCATCTTTTTTTAATGGCAATCTCTGGAAATTTCCCTGTATTAAGTTAGGGATCCAGATGGAAGGACATCATCGGTCTAAAAAAACATGCCGGAATAGTCGGCAGTTCATTCCACTGTGGTGACCTAAAAACTAGGCCAAAGGAAAATGAACAAATGAATCTCTGGAAACTCCAGATGAAATTGATGTCATTCAATTATAAATTGTTAACAAAAACTCATAGCACTCTTATATGCCATAGCAATTAGATATATTTCTGCAGCCTTTCCTCTGTCCCCTAAATAGAATGTGACCACTATGGTATGAGGAGACAAAGTTTAATGTGGTACATGTCTGCGGTCACCAAGGGAAACCTTTCCAGAAGTTTTGGGTGCTTCAAGAAAGGTTTCCGAGCACACATAAATGTTCAAAAGGGGCTGAAAAGAACAGACATCTCTTTCTGGTAAACAGATAACAGCAGAGGGTCATCTGTCTCCGCTGTCCGCCGGGCCTTCACCTCATTAGGCTAGAGGAAAAAAAAGAAGCTAAAGCAGAAGAGCAGAAAGAAAGACAGAGAACTGGAGCACTCCTGTTTTTCCAAATGAGCCATCCATAGTTTCACCTCTGTATTTCTGAGCTTATCTCTATGGCATCTATACTATTTCTACCACTTTCCTTCACAGTTATAATACTGTATAGCCAGCCATAGCCAACTAAACATCATCGCCATATTTGACTTCAGGCGACGTCATAGCGCTACGTATATATGGCGACATTCCCTGTATCGCGTCATGTCAAGTTTGTATAACGTTAGATATATTTCACATTCTCAAGTGTTCATTACGAATGTAACTGACGCCATTTTGCGCTGTCATTTAATTACTATACTATAATTTAAGCTAATATTACTTTTATTTTGGCTACTGTTCAGACTTTTGAAGTGGATGTTTGTACGGGTTCCCTTTCTGTGACAGGATACAGGTAACGTTAACAGATAATTAATTTCAGTTATGTCCGCTTATTTATTTACTTGGCAAAACATGGCTGTTAATAATGTAACCTCCAATATGAACGATAAATCCCATGAGGTAAAATAAGTCCCATGAGGTAAAATTATGTTTACTCATATTAATATTATTAACAGGATTAGATTTTGTGCAATAATGAATGTAAAACCTCGACGTCTAACTGATGGGCAAGTGTCGGTTAATATTGATAAAACGTCTCAGAAGACACCGTTTCATTTGTCACAAGAAATGGCACATCATTCAGGGGCAGATAAGTTCCTCGCGGTTTGTTTTGTGATTAAAAGCCCTTCAGTCCTTATCAGCATGGCGATTTGTTCAAGACTCTTTCGTGACATTAAAGCCGTCTTTGTGCAGGATTACAGTCGCTACAGCCTTTCTGACATGATGTTCTTTGAAAATGCCCTCTCACACGGTTCAGAAATTGATTTTGTTTTTGTATTATATTGGAAGCTGGGGTATGTTACAGCATGAACTCTTTGACATCTGCTGGAATTAGTTTTTCACATGGTTCGTAATGGAAGAGATTTATCCTGTCTGAAATCAGTACTTCTCTGAATATCATTGATTCATTTCATGAAATCGGTGCCCTTTGTGACACTAAGATATAACAGCATTTAAATGATAAACAACCGATGCATTTGTCATTTTAAAACATAACAATGATGTTTTTCTTTAATATTACATCAAATAAAAGTCAAATAAATACTATTTATTGTATTTATGTTTATTATTGTATTTATGCTGATTTATTTTATTTAATGTAGCCTTATTATTAACCTACATTAGCATAAGTATACACTGATTTCATAAAATATAAATAATTGTATCACTGTTCCCTTTTTTCATACCAGGCCTGGGGCCTGTTTCAGTTAGGAGGTTCAAACAACTCTGAGTTTAAACTTGAACTCTGAGTTGATTTACAGAGAGATTAAAAACTCAGAGTTTTCGGTTTCAGAATAGCTGATCTGAGTTAGATCAATCAACTTTGAGTAGACCAACTCAGAGTTAAGCGCGCACACCGTGACTATAAAAAGGCATTATCAATGGAGTGCAGATATTACGAGTGACTATGGCAACATCTTAAAAAAAAGAGATCAGCATTTCTTTCTCCGGCTGAATTTGATCTGCTCATGCAAAGTTATAGCAAATATGAGCGTATATAATTAAAAAGAAGCAACCATCAGTGAAACAGAGACAGTTAGCGTGAGAAAACAGCTGCTCAAGATAATGGGTAATTTTTTATTTAAAGTATTTAAACATTTAAGTATAATAAAATAAGTAATCTCATGTGTGACGTTTATAAAATGTTTCTAAACTTTTACACACGTTTATCAGTTTTAATAGATTTAACAGTGCACTTGTGTGTCTGCCTTTTTATTGATCAAGTGATAGAGGTTGATATAACATTTAGATAAGCAGTGCTAAAAACAATTTTTTAGAAAGAATAATAATCCCATTAATCTAGTAACAGTACATGTCAAAGGTCAGTGAATTTAAGCTAATTATTTATGAAAAAAGGAGAAGCCATTCTCGTACGTGACTTTGTTCTGTGTGTGACAAAAATGTAGGCAATATCTATGTTTCCATCCAAATATATTACATAAATTTGTGCAAAACTGGAATAACGCCTAAAAGATGCGAATAAAGCAGCGTTTTCATCCAACAAGTCGAAGAGAACACACTCACTTCCTGATTAACTTGCGGCAAATATCAACAGTAAAAACTGAATTTACTGTGGTAGAAGAAGCTGCGCCAATTATTTTTTTATTTAATAAATGTACTTGCACCTCAGAAGACAATTGACACACAATGAACACGTGGGGGGCGTTAGAAGCCATGAGACGCGGAGATCTTGACACGCTCCAGGGGCCTGTTTCAGTAAGGAGGTTCAAACAACTCAGAGTTTAAACTTGAACTCTGAGTTGATTTACCGAGAGATTAAAAACTCAGAGTTTTCGGTTTCAGAACAGCTGATCTGAGTTGGGTCAATCAACTTTGAGTAGACCAACTCAGAGTGAAGCGCGCACACCGTGACTTTAAAAAGGCATTATCAGTGGAGCGCAGACATTACAAGTGACTATGGCAATATGTTATAAAAGAGATCACCATTTCTTTCTCCGGCTGAACTTGATGTTCTCATGCAAAGTTATAGCAAATATGAGTGTGTATATTTGAAAAGAAGCAGCCATCAGTGAAGAAGAGACAGATAGCGTGGGAAAACAGCTGCTCAAGTTAATGCCTAATTTCACTTTTTAAGTATTTAAATATTTAAGTATAATAAAATAAGTAATGTAATTTGTACTGTTTATATTTTTTTTCTAAACTTTTCTTTTATACATTTATTAGTTTTAAATGATTTAACAGTGCACTTGTGTGTCTGCCTTTTTTATTGATCAAGTGATAGAGGTTAATATAATATTTAGAAGGTAAGCAGTACTAAAAATAATTTTTAGAAAGAATAATAATCCCATTAATCTAGTTACATGCATGTCGAAGGTGAATTTAATTTAATTATTTATTAAAAAAGCATAAGCCATTCTAGTACAGTTCTTCTGTGTGTGACTAAAATGTAGGCAATAGCTATGTTTCCATCCAAATATATTACATAAATTTATGTGCAAAACTGGAATATTGCATAAAAGATGCGAATAAAATTCCATCCAACGAGTCAAAGAGAAAAAAATCGTCACTTCCTGATTAAACTGGCACCAAATATCAACAGTAAAAACAGAATTTACTGTGGTAGAAGAAGCTGCGTCAATTAATTCTTTATTTAGCCTAATTAATGTACTTGCGCCTCGATGTCAGAAGACAATGCTGAAACACAATGAACACGTGGGGGCGTCTGAAGCCATGAGACGCGGAGACTCTTGACATGCACCAGACGTTCGGAGGTAATTAATAATATACACTAATACTGAAACAGTTCAGGCATTTTAGAATGACTAAAGCAATATTTAAGACATGTTACAGTGTGCTCAGCCTGCTGGTTTGTTCATTTACACACATTTTCATTATCATATGATCATGATCTTTTTTTTAATGTACATACTGTAATTTGTTCAGTAAAAGTGTTTCCATCGTAGTTTATGCGCACATTTTCTATTGAATAAAAGTTTATCCTACTCAGTTATGCGCGTTTTTTATGCATATTTTAAAAAGTTATGTGCATCATGACGTTTCTATCAATCGTTTTTATGCACGTATCCAAAATGAGCATTAAAATAGGTGGGTGGAAACGTAAGGCTAAGGCGAGAAATACCGCTTCATCTTAAAAAAAAGGGGAGGAGACAGACAGAAACTCTGAGTTTAGAGAATAAAACCTGCTTCTGACCAGGTTAGATTCACAGAGTAAATTACCACAGTAACTGACTCTGAGTTAAAGTTACCTCTCTTTCAGAAACAGGCTTGACTTACCCTGCTTTCTCCAGTTTAACAAACCTGCCATTTTGAAACGGAAAACCCAGAGTTTCTCTCATTTCAGGGTTAAAATACTCTGAGTTTTCAGTTAACCTCCTTTCTGAAACAGGCCCCAGACGCTCGGAGGTAATTAATAATATACACTAATACCGAAACAGTTCAGGCATTTTAGAATGACCAAAACAACATTTAAGATGTTCTACAGTGTGCTCAGTCTGCTGGTTTGTCCATTCACACACATTTTCATCATCATCTCTAACAAACCTTTTTTTAATGCACATACATACTGTAATTTGTTAAGTGTTTCCTTCGTAGTTCATGCGCATCTTTTCTTATCAAATAAAAGTTTAACCTACTCAGTTATGCACATGTTTTATTATGCGTATTTTCAAAAGTTATGTGAATCATGATGTTTCCATCAATCGTTTTTATGCACATCTCCAAAATGAGCTCTAAAATAGGTGTGTGGAGACGTAAGGCTAAGGAGAGAAATACTGCTTCATTTTAAAAAAGGGGAGGAGACCGACAGAAACTCAGAGTTTAGAGAATAAAACCTGCTCCGAACCAGGTTAGATTCACAGAGTAAGTTACCACGATAACTGACACTGAGTTAAAGTTACCTTTCTTTCAGAAACAGGCTTGACTTACCCAGCCTTCTCGAATTTAACAAACCTGCCATTTTGAAACGGAAAACCCAGAGTTTCTCTCATTTCAGGGTTAAAAAACTTTGAGTTTTCATTAAACCTCCTTTCTGAAACAGGCCCCTGTTGTTACCCTCACCTAAACAAACCTGCAAAATAATGGTTCATCTCAATGACATCACTTTCAGGACGTTCTATCAAACAACTGCAGTAAGTTTCTCCCCCTCTACTATAATGCTCTGTTTTTAAGGATTTATAGTGTTTCACATCATACAATATCAACATTACCGTTTTAAAGTGTACAGTAGATGAAGAGTTTATAGCAAAAACCTCTAAAGCCATGTCTAAAATTTGCACTTTTCTCCGACTCCTGTGTGTAGGCTCTGTAATTTTACTTTGATAGTGATGAATAAGTTATTTACGTTGCTTTTAAAGTGAACATAAACACGAGGCTGACAAAAAAATTGTCATTTTAGGAGAACATTTCAGATGGCATTTAGAGGTTTTTGCATCTGAACTCTTCAAATATAAACATTTATTTGACTTGATAGTTAATATCTAAGTAATAACCTTTCAAAGTGTGCCACATGTGCTTTTGTAATTGAACATAACAGCTAGCAGTTAGCAAAGTAACTTGAAGTTGTCTAACATGTAAAGTCTAGGTAGGATAGAGCTGTGGATACGGACATCAATATACAGCAGCATCATTTTGTGACGCTGTATAACAATACAATTTTTACATTACTGTGACGGTTGGGTTTAGGGTTGGGGTAGGGCTAGATGTAAAAAAAAAAAAACATTTATTGGGTAATTTAATAAATAATCTGAATAATACTCTGTACAACTACTGTTTTTTTACGTTATGATGATGGTTGGGTTTAGGGTTGTGGTAGGGGTAGACATTAATAAAATGTAATTAATGGGAATTTTAATGAATAATTTAAATAATTCTTGTTAACTTCCGGCAGCAACCATATCTGATCAAGCAACAATTGTCCTGTGTCTTCACATCAGCCATGTTACTCTTCCAGAGTGTTTTGGATTCGGCGTGTGAGATACAGGGATGGAATAAAGATTTAATTTAGTTGTCATCATTGTTACTCTGGCCAGTCCTGTAAATATGACGTTAATCATTAATTTAAAACATTTTAAAAACTTAAATGTTGATGTTTTGATTGTAGGTTCATCCATTGTAATTGTAAATATTGAACTATGGACAAAGCCCATTCTTTTAAGATCTCTCCTGTAAAAACATGAGATCAAGCTCCGAAAAAACAGGATGTCACGGTCATCTGAATGGCAAATATGAGATGTGGGGGAAACCAGAGCACCCGGAGGAAACCCATGCAAACACGGGGAGAACATGCAAACTCCACACAGAAACGCCAACTTACCCAGCCGAGGCTCAAACCAGTGACCTTCTTGCTGTAAGGCAAACGTGCTACCCACTGCACTACCGTGCAGCCAATACGAAATTAAATTAAATACAATTTCTTGACATTTTAAGATGTTTTGATTAAATAAAAAGAACATATTACACTTATTTAAACCAGTAGTCTTTAAGATTACCATTCAGTGGTTGAGCTGGGTGTTGTAGGCCAAATTCAAAACATTGGAGGGGTTGGGGTTAACATAACGAAATCCCAGGTTGCCAGATTGACTAGATCAATGGGAGCGAGTGTGCCTGAAAATCGAGCCTAAGCTGCTCACCTAATGTTTGCATTTGAAATATTTGCAATATTTCACACACATTTGCACATGAAGGGATTTTTAGAACTCTGATTCTATGTCTTATTTCAGAGGCTGCTACTGTTTTCCGGCTGTAGCATTTTTGGTTGCGTCCACATACGTCGAGTCAGCTTTCAAAACTGAAATGACATTCGCTGTTCTCCGCCAATGCAACCTGGGGTGCTGAAATATACTTGGATAAACTGTAAGTGTGGGTGGAATTACACAGACTAAAACAAAGAGAGACATTCTGACACGAAATGCACATTTCAATGGAGAATAACTGACTTTAGCATTTGTTTTTCAGTCCAAAACTACCATACATCATTTTTTGAAAGGCCTCATTATTGTGTTTACTTGCTAGTGAGGATGTTGGAAAGTGTCCACAAGAAACCTGGGTTTTTATATGAGATCATCAAACCTGTGCCATATGTGTTTTTTTTGCTCTGTTATCATCAGGGGCAGATGTTCCTGGAGTTTCTATGGGAACGCATGTCACTCTGATTTAGATTGCACCCACGGGCACCAACCGGCCAATAAAGCTGAAACTGAGAGCAGGCCTGTGATCGCTTGACCAAGCTTCATCGCTCACGCCGGATGGAAACACTAGAGACAATCTAAGACAGTACAGGCCATCTTAAAAGGTCACAGAGAGATTGTTGAGAAAGACAAGTGGAAATCTGACAGCCCACCATGTAAGTGATCCATCTGCAAGAGTCACCATGATGAAAAATGTAAAAAATGTTGTTGCCAACTATACATGAAAAAGACTAAAACATGAATTTCAATTTGTAGTTAGGGAGACAATGTAGATAATATTGATAATCTTTGCTTGATTCTGTAATGGTGTGATAACATTTCTAACAAATCCAATCAAATTTACATCTTTTTGAAAAAGAGAATTGGTCAGAATGGCAAATATTTTTTTTTGTTTTGTTGTTGAGAACTAGGCTTACACTGACAAATATTGATTTCTTAACTTTTCTGAAGATAAAACATAATTAAAAATGAATATCAGCACGTCTGAAAAAATCCATCCTTTTTATTTATGCCAAAAAAGCTCTCAATAACACATTTATTTCAAATTCAGAGGGAATGTCATCAGCATTTAAAGAATAAAACAAAACTAGAACTTATAAACCTATAACTAATCTAGAGGAACTGAATTTTCGAGTGCTCTCTTAATATTTTCCTCATCTAAATATAGGGGTGTCAGAATTAATTGTTTCTTCGGTGCACCATGATGCAGACGCTGACAATTCTGGATCGGTGCAATGATAATTATAACCGGTTATTATGTACTGACATCATTTATCTCATATGCACTATGTTGCCATTGCAAGGGAGGTGAGCACGAGTATTTACAATGCTCCAATTACCTAAAAACACAGAAACTGTACAAAATTTCACTGCGTGTGTGTTTGCTGGACAGTCTCTCACTGACACTTACAGCAGAAGCCATTATTTCACTGCGACTGAGAAATGAAAGTAAACTCCATATCTCTCATTCACTGTGGCACATTTGACTTGCTGGCATAACTTGTTCTCTCTTCTTGGCTGTTACAATGATACTTGTCGGATTGAAACACAAGCGCGAGTCTGCAGAGCGAATTTTCTATCTATCTATCTATCTATCTATCTATCTATCTATCTATCTATCTATCTATCTATCTATCTATCTATCTATCTATCTATCTATCTATCTATCTATCTATCTATCTATCTATCTATCTATCATCTATCTATCTATCTATCTATCTATCTATCTATCTATCTATCTATCATCTATCTATCTATCTATCTATCTATCTATCTATCTATCTATCTATCTATCTATCTATCTATCTATCTATCATCTATCTATCTATCTATCTATCTATCTATCTATCTATCTATCTATCTATCTATCTATCTATCTATCTATCTATCATCTATCTATCTATCTATCTATCTATCTATCTATCTATCTATCTATCTATCTATCATCCATCCATCCATCCATCCATCCATCCATCCATCCATCCATCCATCCATCCATCTATCATAACTTTATAATGTAAAGCTATTTAACTAAAAACTACAATAACAAAAACCAAATAAAAAATAAAATCAAAATGAACAAAACCACAATAAATGACTAGTAATCAATCACTGAAGCACATACTGGAACAAAATCCAAAAGTCTATAAAAAATTCTATAATCATATGTAAATCGTAAGTTTTTGACACTGGCATTGTCCAAAAAAAAAAAAAAAATTAGTAATACCATGCAGCTTTTGGATATTTCATCAATTATGGTTTAAAAAAGTATTTTATTGGTATTATTTTCAAGTTTTAATATTAAACAAAGTTATACACTTACTGGACACTTCTTTAGGTATACCTTACTAATAACGGGTTGGACCCCATTTTTCCTTGAAAACGCCCTTAATCCTTCGTGCCATAGATTCAACACGGTACTGGAAAATTCCTCAGAGATTTTGGTTCATATTGACATGATAGCATCACACAGTTGCTGCTGATTTGTCACCTGCACATCCAGGATGCAAATCTCTCATTCCACCACATCCCAAGGGTGCTCTGTTGGATTGAGTTCTGGTGACTGTGGAGGCCAATTGATTACAATGAACTCATTGTCATGTTCAAGAAACCAGTCTGAGATGATTCGAGCTTTATGACGTGGCGCGTTATCCTGCTGAAAGGGGCCATCAGAAGATGGGTACACTGTGGTCATAAATGTATGGACATGTTCAGCTCCAATACTCAGCTAGGCTATGGCGTTAATACGATGCTCAATTGGTACTAATAGGCCCAAAGTGTGCCAAGAAATATCCCCCGCACAATTACACCACCACCAGCAGCCTAAACCTTTGATATAAGGCGGGATGAATCCATACTCTCAAGTTGTTGACACCAAATTCTGACCCTACCATCTAAATCTTGCTGCAGAAATCAAAACTCATCAGACCAGGCAACATTTTTCCAATCTTCTATTGTTTATTTTTGGTAAATCTGTCCGTATTGTAGCCTCAGTTTCCTGTTCTTAGCTGAAGAGTGGCACCTGGTGTGGTTTTTTTTGCTGTTGTAGCCCATCTGCCTCAAGGTTTGACCTGTTGTTTGTTGCTTATCAGAGATGCTTATCAGCATACCTCGGTTGTATTGTGTGGTTATTTGAGTTGCTGCTGCCTTCATATCAGCTGAACCAATCTAGCCCTTCTCCACTGACATCAACAAGGCATTTGCATCCACAGAACTGCCGCTTACTGGATATTTTCTCTTTTTCTGACCATTCTCTGTAAACCTTAGCGATGATTGTGCGTGAAAATTCCATTATATCAGCAGTTTCTGAAATACTCCGACTATCCTATTTGGCACCAACAAACATGCCATGTTCAAAGTCACTTAAATCACCTTTCTTCCCCATTCTGATGCTCGGTTTAAACTGCAGCAGATCGTCTCAACCATGTCTACATGCCTAAATGCATTAAGTTGCTGCCATGTGATTGGTTGATTCGAAATTTTTATTAACGAGTAGTTGGACAGGTTTTACCTAATAAAGTGGCCGGTGAGTTTAAATGTCATTGGTAAGACGCTAAAACCACATTCCATAAAAACCACTACAGAAAATGATTAAAAGCAAACTGTTCCACTTGATGTTCATCCTGCATGATTTGTCAGAGTGCGTTGGATGTCCGTTGCTCCCCTTTTCATTCCTGCACATGTATTTCCGACGGACAGCAGCCTTTTCAGTCCTCCCTGACTCTGTTACCATAGCAACCCCCAGCCAATAACAGCCTTTACATTTAGCTCCCTGAAACCAAAAGGGAAGCACACAAATATTCTGAGATTATGCTGGGGTTTCTCTCCTGCATAGTGGGCTTCAGTAAACACATACGTATTGAGTTATGTAGAGATTTTACTAGTGTACAGTATTGTAATGTATAGTAGTAATATTTCCCAGGGTGATTGACTTAATGTCTGGAATGTTGCTTCAGGGTTACAAGTATTTAAATTCTTTCTATGTAGTTGCTTGTGAGCCTAACTAGTTAATGAAGATTTGGGAAAATTTGGCAATCTATTGTAATTTTGCAGCAATGATTAAAGCATAAATGAAGCAGCTTTCTGTTGTCCAGTGCTGAAAAACAGTTTGCTAATGCCTAGTTCAGACTACGTGATTTTAACCCCGATTTTGGCTCGCCGACAGGTTTTGAGAAATCGCAGACAAATGCATGAAATCACAGGCAAATCGCTGCTCGTGCACGTGAGTGACAATCACACATGAACGATCAAAGACGCGATCTGAGAGAATCGCCGATGAGTCGCCGATGCCTGTGAGATATTTGGCATGCTAAATATCTGGAGCTGTCGGCGATTCAAATCATGCCGTGTGAATTGAGTTTTGACTGAAAATAACATCGGCGATGGCCTACAGCCAATGAGAGAGCAGCTTTCACTTGTATGTGCGTGTGTGTATAACTGCTGCAGGTCAGTGGGAGGCTGTGGGAGAAGTTAAAAGCGCTCTTTTTCGGTTTATTTGGACCCACGAAATGGAGGAAAAACTAGTGGAGGTTTGACAGGACTCAGGAGCAACCGTGTCTGTTTGACGTTTCAAACAGAAAGAAATTAGTTTATTATCAACGTTGAGGAGAAATGGCTAATTCCCTTTAAACACCAGGTGAGCAAACATGTACATGTTCTACCCCATTAAAGGCTTCTTTCTCATTATGTAGTTAATAACAAAAGATATACTACGTGTTTTTGGCTGTGAGACGTAGTTTGGACGAAGTTGTCGGCGATTCTTCCTATAGTAAAGTCATGCAATGTGAATGTCCATGTCGCCGAACCATCTTGCAGTGTAAACAAAGCAGCGACGAAACGCTAGCCCAGATAGTCATGCAGTGTGAAAACATCTGTGACACGACTAGTTTGAAAATCATGCAGTCTGAACTCGGCATAACTTGAATCCCTTTTGAATTCTAGGGAAATTTCTTCATCACTCAAAAATGCTTGTTGATTTCCCACATGGATTTCAAATTTCTGAGCAAAAATAGTCTGAAATATGTAGCACGACACAAAAATGTCTTTCTGTCAACTTTAACCTGTGGGGAAATCTTTTCCCTCATGCAGCATTTTCATTCAAGAAGACACGTTAAGTTGTTTTGTGGTGTTTGTTTCATGTTGTGCAAAGAACTGCACGAGAATAATGCTTTATTTGTCGAATTACATCTGCTTTTAATATCATTAGTGTGAAAAGAAACTAAAGTTGTTGGTGCCATACTGCCCATGTAGTGTTCGTTTTTTTTCTAGAAACTGCAGTCAAATAAATGTTTAAATATATTTTTGCAGTTTCACAAACATGTAGGCGACACAGTGGCGCAGTAGGTAGTGCTGTCTCCTCACAGCAAGAAGGTTGCTGGTTGGAGCCTCGGCTGGGTCAGTTGGCGTTTCTGTGTAGAGTTTGCATGTTCTCCCTGTGTTCGCGTGGGTTTCCTTCGAGTGCTCCGGTTTCCCCCACAGTTCAAAGACATGTGGTACAGGTGAATTGGGTTGGCTAAATTGTTCGTAGTGTATGAGTGTGAATGAGTGTGTATGGATGTTTCCCAGAGATGGGTTATAGCTGGAAAGGGCATCCGCTGCGTAAAACCTGTGCTGGATAAGTTGGCGGTTTATTTTACTGTGGCGACCCCGGATTAATAAAGGGACTAAGCCGAAAAGAAAATAAATAAATGAATGAACAAAAATGTAGACTAAAGCATGTATCTCCAATTAGCCTGTTTATGTTGATTCTTCATGTGGATTAAATCTTCATAGGCCAAAAACTAGTGATGAGCAAGATGTTGGCGGCCGCATTGATATTGAATATTGCTAAATGCAGTTAATGTAAGATTTTTTTTTATTTAATTTAATTTTTATTTTTTTTATTAATCTTTATCAGCACAGGGTCTAAGATTTAGCATGGACTGAGATGTAGATTTAGCAATATTGAGATTGAGTCTCCACCAATAATTTAATTCACTTAAAAAATTGTGCTGTCAATATCAACCTAGACATGCTGAAAGGGTTAAATCACGTTCCCTCCCTGAGTCGTACTGCCCCCAAACACATATGAACGTTGTGATTGGCTGTGCCTTTCCCTGCTGTCATGTGAGAGGCTGTAGCTTTGTTTAGATGCAAAAGCATCAAAACTGCAGATGGAAATTTCCTGTGCAAGAATAAGGTTTGTGAGGTGTGTGACAATCACAAGTGAGGATGAAAGTCCCCCCCCCATCATTATTGGACGTCAAAATAACATTGTCCTTAGACGCTGACAACCTAAATATAATCTAATATTAATTACTTATGATGTTGTTTGTCTGCTGAGTTGCTTTTAATTACATAAAAGTTTAATGACACATTCATAAAACTAATCTGAAATCAGGTAAAAAGAGTATTTTGTTTTCATGATGCATTATTGGTCAGCCATATTGGAGGCACAGAACGTAAACAATACCACTGAACTGACAGAAAGTGGAATTTTTTGCTGCCTAAAATGATCAATTATCATCATGTTTTGGGATGGACTAATCAGTCGGACTGAAAAGGAAAACATTTGGAGTACTATTGACCAGTGTTTCCCAACCCTGTTCCTGAAGGCACACCAAAAGTACACATTTTCAACCCCTCCCTGATCAACCACACCTAAATCAACTCACCGAGACATTAGAAGAGACTACAAAACCTGAAGTTAATGGGTTAGATAAGAAAGACATCCAAATTATGTACTTTTGGTGTGGCTCCATGGCTGAGAAACACAGCTAGAGACTGCCAAAAGATATAACAAATCAAGCAGCACACAAAGAGAAAAGGGGTATTTTTGGATGGTCAAACTGAAGCAAGATTTTTAGGGTAAGGCTTATGTATTTTAATTCTTAATACTACTTTTAATACTAATTAATATTTACTGAGTCCTTCGCTATGATTTAGCAGTTTCTACACATTTTTTTCCCATGGTTTGGACATTATATTCAAAAGTACATATCCTCACCTGTACAGTCCACGCTATTGTTTACATCTGAGTATCATCAATATGGCCGCACATACAGGTAACTGACCAAATCCTTAAATAAGTGCAAAGCCTATTGGTTCTGTTTTGTGGTGATTTGCATGATTCATTGGTTTGCTGAGATCCCCAATGGCGAAATATTAAAATTTCAAATCAACTTGTTTACATAAATCATGTTCACTAATCAGTGTGGAGTTTATATGTTCTCCCTGCAGTCGGGTGGGTTTCTTCCGGGTGCTCCGGTTTCCCCACAGTCCAAAGACATGAGGTACATGTGAATTGAGTAGGCTAAATTGTCCGTAGTGTATGAGTATAAGTGTGAATAAGTGTGTGTGGATGTTTCCCAGAGATGGGTTGCAGCTGGAAGGGCATCCTCTGCATAAAAACATGTTGGATAAGTTGACGGTTCATTCCGCTGTGGCGACCCTGGATTAATAAAGTGACTAAGCCGACAAGAAAATAAATGAATGAATGAATATTTACTAATCAGGGCTTTAAAATCACCCATTACTGTTTGAAATACCTACATCTTATGGCAGCAACTTCAAATGTACAAGTGTTTGTGCGCTAATATTGTTTTTAATGCACAGTGGTGGAGTAGAGGGGTCGAGAAGTGAGCAGAGAGTTTTTGTCATGTATTATGTATTTATCACTCACAGTACAAATCACAGGAGCCCTACACTTGCTCCTGGGACGTATAAAAAGTAAATGGAACAATGTCTGTCATGATGAAAGGATCTCCCAGAGGAATCACTCTGAGCTGCACAGCCCGCGGGGAAAACAAAGCACATCTTTCTGATTGGCAATTCCTGAAGAGGCTCTTTCCAAGAAAGACTCCTCTCTGTTTAATGAAGGTTGTGCCATATGTGCCACAAATAACAGAAACAAGTGAACATTTATTCTTGCTGAGTCCCACTCTCGGGATTTAACTATATATCATATATTAATATAATAATTAATAAGTTTGATCATTAAAAGTAAACACCACTGGTTACACATTCAAACCCGCTTCTGTTTTTTATTAGGCTACAAATGTGGCAGTGTTGGATTTTAATAGGGTCTACTGATCACATGTTTTTGTAGATGTCAGTATGAGGGCATCATTAAAACCATAACTTTTTTTTTTTGGATAATTGAGATGCTACCGGTTGAAGAACAATGATAATGAGAAATTTAAGAATCTAAATGTCAAGGCTTTATACTTGGATATTTTAATCCGGTTGTAAATACTTTATAAAGTGAGTTTACCTGTTGTCTTAAAAAACAAAGTTGACTTTACTTAAAGTGAGTAAACTTGTAACTTGTAACTGTTAAGTTGACTAAACTTAATATAAAAGATTATAAACCTATTTAATATACTAACTAAATTAATAATAATAATAACAATAATAATGAGTTTTATTTATGTTGTGCTTTTCTCAGACTCAAAGTGCTAACAAGAGCATCAAATATAATATAAATTATGCAAAATATAAAGCATATATATTAGATATGATAAGTATATATATAGGATTTAAATATAAAGGATTAAAATATTACAAAACATTATTTTCTAGCCTACATAAATTTAAAAAACCATACTTTAATGCCTTCTTCATCTCAGGGGCTTTTTCAGTTTATTCATGACAAATTGCTTTTGTATAATGTTATTATTATTAGCAGTATTATTTATTATATGCATATTTATATTTGTTTTATTAAAAACAAGCTTAGATTTGTCCACCTGTCAGGTTTTAGACCATATGGGGTAAATCATGTGTATTTGGATATAACTCAGGTTTTTGAGCACACTTCGTTATTATTGTTTATTTATTTGTTTGCTGGAAATTAGAACTGAATTTAGGAATAGTTTTGAAAAAATCTTTGTGCTTAACAAACAAAATAATTTTTTTTTATAGGCTAATGGATGTCTGTGCGTACAAGGTTTCCCTATCCACGAGAGCGAAAGTGAAAGGAGATGATGAGAGGCCTTATCTCTCATTCTTACGCTGCAGATGGTCTGTGTAACTGTTTTCTTGCTAGTGAAACGCTTTTTCCACTTACAAAGTCATTAAGTAAATAGCAAATGCGCTTATGGCGCGACGCAACTGACTCTTAAAGGGAATGGGAGATGAGACTCAAAACATACCTATAACTCATTAAGAAAATAAGCTCAACCCTTTTAGATCATGTGCCGCGGCGCAAAGCATTTTTTTCCATTCTTATATTAGAAAAAGTGGATTCTGACACGGCCTGAATACGTTTGCACCTTGTACTTTGCACTTTGCGCATGGATCATCAAAATAGAGCCCATGATGTCTGTGGGAAAAACATTTCACAATTAAGGTGCACGGTAGGTGAATTCCCTACCTTCCATGCTGAGTTTGAAACAAGGCTGAAACAAGGTGAGCCTCGAAGTGGAACGTAGATTACTAGAGGCAGTGGAGGTGTATATGGTATCACATTTATAATCAGGAGAACAACCGTAAACAGCTTTATAAGTTAAAATCAAGTAAAAATCAAGTTTAAGACAAAGAGTTTACTTACTTTTAAGAAAAAGTGGTGGTTGTGTAAATGATGACAGAATTTTCAGTTTCGGGTGAACTATCCCTTTAAGTCAGCTCATTGCTTTAAGACCAACAGGTTTATTCATTTTTATAAAGTCAACTAATCGCTTTTTACAGTGATCAAATTGTATCATTAGTTTGAATACCAGCTTTCAGTTTCATTGCTCTAACATTTTTTTTTATGTTTCAGTATTCTTTTTTTTTTAGTAAGTTTAGAGCGGCATCAATTTTATTATTTTTATTTATTTATTTTTTTAATAAACCTATATTTAAAGTCAACAAAGATTTAGGTAAAGGACATTATGTAGAATTCAAAAAACCTTGTTAATGCAATTATTATCATTATTAGAAGGGATCATTATTGTTAAACTAATACATAAATATGTAAACATGTTGCACTCTTTCTTTTCAAAAACAATATAAACATGAAATTGTCAATGGTGTGAAAACGGCAGTTAAGAAAAATCTAATCATATAAGGATATAAAAGTTTTTGCACAAACCCTGCAATACCAGCATCACGTTGACAGATGGGGTAAGAGTTTATAAGACATTTATATATAATAAACTGTGAATAAAACATGAATATATTAATTGGATTTAACAAAACAGTTTGAATTCTGGCCTTTTGTTTTGGTCGTTTAAGCATAGTAGGCTTTGTCTTAAATGCACTTCGTTTCACCTCAAATGTTATTTGTTCTTGTTTATTTTGTAGATAACTGACCAGCAAAATATACATAAAAATCGGATACAGATTATACCAAATGAAATAGATTTCAAAACAGAACATTTTCAACAATATGGTGATAAAAGTTCATGTCTATCCTCCCTTATCTCTGTCTCGTTTACCATACTCTTATATGATATCTATTAACCAATTAAACAAAACAAAACACTAGCAAGTTGTATTTAAACTAAATAAATGTACAGTTTCAAAAATGGCTACAACAGTTTGTCACAGTCTGAAATAAAAGGAAAAATTGGTCTCACAATATGTTTATATTATATAATGCATAAATTGTTTGAGTGAAACATATTTTGATTTAATTTGATCAATAAATCAAATTGAACGATCTGTTTATTAATTTAATGATTGGTTAAAGAATGCCAACAAAATATAGAATACAGCAGTGGCAGACTGAGTGATGAAGGGCAGATGGCACTGTCAAAACAAGATTATTAATTATTAATGATTCCGCTACTGGATTAATGGTCTAATATTGAAAGACAAATTTGTAAAGGATGTTGTCTTGCAATAATGTTAATGAATAAGCCATCCGGGTGCTGGACCTAATGACAATTTAATCATTTCTATATGAACTATAGCTTTGAATAAGATTTTAAGGCTCTGCTAGGCTTAAAGCACTGTCACTTATCTGTGCTTTGCTTTCCCTCACAGTCCAAAGACATGTGTTATGGGTGAATTGAATAAACTACTTGGCTGTTGTGTGTGAGAGAGAGAGTGTTTGGGTGTACAACCATTAGTACTGGGTTGTGGCAGGAAGGGTGTCCGCTGTGTAAAAAAACAGTTAAGTAATTGTCGGTTCATTCTGCTGTGGTGAACAGCCTGATAAAGCAGGGAATGAACTGAAGGACAGTGAGTGAGTGGGTGAGCTTTGGCAGAAATATTACGCTTCATGAGGCCATCTGCAACGTCATCGCAAGAATGGGGGCAAATCAGCTTCCAAATCAAATCCAGCTGAACACCGTATTCAACCTCTCCACTGTTTCCATGTGAATGCGCTCAAATTGCAATCAACTCTTTCCCATTTTCCGGTAAGAAACGGAGTGAGGTGAGCGCGCAGTCATTGTTTGTGGTCGGGATTAATCAGCATCGATAAAATGTGGGGGGATTAATGGGATACCTCACCGTTACCATGGAGACGCAGTCGACGCGGACACCTGTGAATTAATAACCGCCTGCCGGCGAGCAACAACAGCCGAAGCTTTAATTAGAGTACGACGAGGGGGGGCATGATGAACGGTGAAACATATTTTGGCATCCCTTTTAACGCACTGCTTCCATAAAATCAAAGGGAATTATCCCACAATTGGAACAGGTGTCCAGGACCTCAAAGTGCCAAGGCTATATCCCCTCAATTGTTTCATGTTATTCAAGACACTCACAATATACTGACACCTCTGATCAATTCCAGGTGTCTGTTTGCAGTCCTCACCCTTTATTTAATAAGAGCAAAAAGGGGCATGATTTAATTTAAGCTGTTTGTTTTTAAAGTTTTTGTTTCTGTGTGACATTGATGGCAGAAAATCTAGTGAGCTATGAAGCATTTTAAAGCCTTATTACATCATTTTGGAATCCAAATCTGACTGCATATTTCTTTTTATTCGCACCATTCTCTGCAAACTCTGACATGGTTGTGTGTGAAAATCCCAGTATATCAGCAGTTTCTGAAAAACTCAGACCTGCCCGTCTGGCACCAGCAATCATGCCACATAAAAAGTCACTTAAATCATCTTTCTTCCCCATTCTGATGCTCGGTTTGAACTGCAGCAGATCGTCTCAACCATGTCTACATGCCTAAATGCATTGAGTTTCTGCCATGTGATTGGCTGATTAAAAATCTGCGTTAACTAGCAGTTGGACAGGTGTACCTAATAAAGTGGCTGGTTAGTATATATAACTATTGCGACATTCTGTGAAAGTTTAAGTTCAGTAAAAATGTTAAGTTATTATGAAAATAACTTCTCTGGAACATTTTGGAAACAGTATGTGTTAGTTGCAAAATAAAAATCTAGGAATACTTTTTTGGAAGCGACGCGGTGGCACAGTAGGTAGTGCGGTCGCCTCACAGCAAGAAGGTTGCTGATTCAAGCCTCGGTTGGGTCAGATGGCGTTTTTGTGTGGAGTTTGCATGTTCTCCCTGCGTTAGTGTGCTCCAGTTTCCCTTACAGTCCAAAGACATGCAGAAGAGGTAAATTGGACAGGCTTAATTGTCCATAGTTTATGAGTGTGAATAATTGTGTATGGATCTTTCCCAGAGATGGGTGCCGCTGGAACGGCATCATAAAACATGTGCTGGATAAGTTGGCAGTTCATTTCGCTGTGGCGACGCCGGATTAATAAAGGGACTAAGCCAAAAAGAAAATGAATGAATGAACTTTTATGGAATGTTCTGTTTCAGCTATTTTTAGGTTATATAACAACCTGGATAGTTTTGTAAATCACATTTTTATTTGGTTCTCGATACAAATAAAGATATGAAATAAATGTGCTTGTGTGTCTGTGTTTGCTATGTTGTACACTCAAAACATTACTTTTGCTGTTTGTTCTTATTTAAAAGGAGTGGAAACAACACAAATGTTAAAACATTTGGAACAGCTTAATTGTTTTATGTTCAATCTACTTAAATTGTTATAACAATTATGTAACTTTATTGATTTGTGTTGGGAAGACATGAAGCAATTGTGTGGAACCCAGCATTTGTTTCCAGTGGACTAAACATTTACAGTAATGTTTGAGATTTGCAGCATCTGCATTTCAAAGCTTATGCAAAAAAATTAAATAAAACAAAATAAGCTTGATTTGACAACAGAGAATCTGCACAGTTTTGCTCACATGACTGCAACTGCAGAAAACAGCTGTCTGTGTAGGATGCATGCAGTGAGACAAAACCTTTTGTTAATGAAACCACTGATGTCACGTACATAAACAACACGTGGGATTCCCATGATAATGGTGTAAATTGGTACAATACTGTGGACGTGTGAATCAGTCATAATGCATCTGGGGTTTCGTGCGTTTGTTGAAAAGAAGCAAGTGAATGGGATTTATTTGTGGCTGGGCCACTATTGTGCTTTGACGTCATGCGCGATATACATGGAAACGTCCACCACATCTTCCAGGAAGAGCGACAGGTGTTTTTCTAAACCTCTTATCGAGAGCGAGGAGAGCGGAGTTGGAAAAAAGGCATTTTCCCTTCTTTTATCTCATATGTGAAACCTTTTTCTGCGCTGTCATTTGATTCGACATGCCTGGTGCTCTGAACACACCAGATAACTTGAGAGAACAGAAGAGAAATAGTTCTGCGCTTAGAGAATGCAGCTATAAAACATAATGGTTGTTTCTTTATCTATCTATCTATCTATCTATCTATCTATCTATCTATCTATCTATCTATCTATCTATCTATCTATCTATCTATCTATCTATCTATCTATCTATCTATCTATCTATCTATCTATCTATCTATCTATCTATCCATCCATCCATCCATCCATCCATCCATCCATCCATCCATCTATCTATCTATCTATCTATCTATCTATCTATCTATCTATCTATCTATCTATCTATCTATCTATCTATCTATCTATCTATCTATCTAGCTACATATTATGTTTGTCAAACTATGTCTCCATAGTATGTGTCTGCATATTATGTCTATGTCTGTCTGTCTGCATATTATCTGTATGTCTCTTTGTCTGTCTGTCTGTCTGTCTGTCTGTCTGAATATTATATGTATGTCTATCTGTCTGTCTGTTTCTTTGTCTGTCTGCATATTATCTCTTTAGATGTCTATCTGTCTGTTTGTATATCATCTTGCTGTTTGTATGTCTGTCAGTCTGCATATTATCTCTCCAGATGTCTATCTGCCTGTCTGTTTGTATATCATCTTGCTGTCTGTGTGTCTTGTCTGTTTGCATATTATATCTCTCTGTATGTCTGTCTATCTGTTTGCATATTTTCTGTTTGTCTGTCTATCTGTCTGTCTGATATAACTTGTCTATCTGTCAGCATATTAGCTGTATGTTTGTGTCTATCTGATTTACAGTTTTTCTCAGTCACTTTGGTGCGTTTCTCACAACACCAGTGCATTTCTGCACAACAGTTAATGCATTTCTCAAAACAATTAGTGCAATCTGCAAAACCTAGCTGATAACCTGCAAAAGCGCGTCACTTGCTCAAAATGGAGAGTTCATTCCTTAAAAAAAAAGTAGTCATGTCTATCAAAAAGTCAGTGTCATCATAATGAAAAGTCCTGACACCATTGTTAATGATAGTCAAATGACTGTGTCGTGTTTTCATTATGAGTTTACTCTGGACATTTTTTCAATGCAAAAAAAAAAAAAAACACTTCCTGACAATGCTCAAGACAGCACTATATACAATTTGCACAGCCATTTGAAAACTACAGTAAAGTTAGACATCACTGCATTTAGTGAGGTATCTGAGTACAAGACACTGAATATGTATGTTTCACATTTTTACTCTGTATTTGCTCTTTACAATCCTAATTTATTCACAGCATTGTGCAAAAGAATAAACACACCCTTATTTACAACAAACATAAACTCCCTTTGGGTAGAACTGTGCATAATTGTAAACTATATTGCAGTACATATCGGAACTGAACCTGCAACATACACAGGTCTGTAAATCATTCATCAAATTGTTCAATTTTAAAGACATTTTCAGGAAAATAAAGTTTGCTTGATCGATTTTGACGTCAAGTTCAACATTTTTGTATATAATGACTCAAGTAATGAAATAAGGACTATTAGTTTTATATGGAATGACTATTCAGCATTACCAAGTTTAGTTCATTTTAAGTGACATGACATAAGCAAATGATAATGTTATAAACAGCAGAGAGTTGTATGAAAGCAATTGATGCATGTCCGAAAGCATCTGCAATTTGTTGAAAGGAATGAGAAACTGCTACTATGATGTGCACAAATGACTAATTGTTTTGAGAAATGCATGACCTGTTGTGCAAATGTAAATAGTGTTGTGAGAAATGCACCAAAGCCACTGAGAAAAACTGTCACTTGTGTGTCTGTCTGTGTGTCTGTATGCATATTATCAGTTTATCTGTCTGCATATTATCTGTCTGTCTGTCTGTTTTTCTGTCTGTCTGCATATTATCTGTCTGTCTGTCTGTCTGTCTGCATATTGTCTGTCTGTCTGTCTGTCCGCCTGTTTGTCTATCTGTCTGCATATTATCTTTCTGTCTGTCTGAATATTATCTGTCTGTCTGTCTGTCTGCATATTATCTTTCTGTCTGTCTGTCTGTCTGTCTGTCTGTCTACATATTATTGGTATGTCTGTCTTTCTGTCTGATATTACCTGTTTGTTTGTTTGTTTGTTTGTCTGTCTCTCTTCATATTATCTGTCTGTCTTTCTGTCTGTCTACATATTATCTGCAGTCTGTATATCTGTTTGTAGACTATATGTCTGTCTGTCTGTTTGTTTTGGGTCTGTGTGTCTGCATATTAAATGTATGTCTGTCTTTCTATCTGTCTGTCTCTTTGTCTTTCTGTCTGTCTGTCTGCATAGTATCTGTCTGTCTGCATAGTTTCTGTCTGTCTGTCTAATATAACCTGCACTGTAAAAAAAAAAAAGTTGAATAAACTTAAAATAATAAGGCAACCGATCACACACAGCTTTTTGAGTTAACTAAGTCGACTTAAAATATTTTGTTGAATTCCTTGTTTAACCAACAACATATTTTTGTTTGCTGAACAAATATTATCATGTTTACTCAACAAGATCTTTTGTTTGCTGAACAAAAATTTTCACATTTATTCAACAAGATCTTTTGTTTACTGAACAAAAATGATCATGTTTACTCAACAAGATCTTTTGTTTGCTGAACAAAAATTTTCACATTTATTCAACAAGATCTTTTGTTTACTGAACAAAAATAATCATGTTTACCCAACAAGATCTTTTGTTTGCTGAACAAAATTTTTTACGTTTATTCAACAAGATCTTTTGTTTACTGAACAAAAATGATCATGTTTACTCAACAAGATCTTTTGTTTGCTGAACAAAAATGTTCACGTTTATTCAACAAGATCCTTTGTTTACTGAACAAAAATGATCATGTTTACTCAACAAGATCTTTTGTTTGCTGAACAAAAAATTTCACGTTTATTCAACAAGATCTTTTGTTTACTGAACAAAAATGATCATGTTTACTCAACAAGATCTTTTGTTTGCTGAACAAAAATTTTCACATTTATTCAACAAGATCTTTTGTTTACTGAACAAAAATAATCATGTTTACCCAACAAGATCTTTTGTTTGCTGAACAAAATTTTTTACGTTTATTCAACAAGATCTTTTGTTTACTGAACAAAAATGATCATGTTTACTCAACAAGATCTTTTGTTTGCTGAACAAAAATGTTCACGTTTATTCAACAAGATCCTTTGTTTACTGAACAAAAATGATCATGTTTACTCAACAAGATCTTTTGTTTGCTGAACAAAAATGTTCACGTTTATTCATCAAGATCCTTTGTTTACTGAACAAAAATGATCATGTTTACCAAACAAGATTTTTTTAGTTTACTGAACAAAATAAAACAAACTGATTCATTATGCATTTACTATTAATTTTTAGGATTCAAATTAAATACACAAGAATAGTCAATTCACTTTTTTTATTTTTAACTGTGTTCAATCACAATCCAAAACATTTGCATACAAAATCAGCATTTGACATTAGCCGTGTTCAGCATTGGGCTAGTTTGTACACAACTAGTACTGAATGTTTCCAGATTTGAAAAGATTGTACACTGCCTCAACATAAAATAACTGGCAACCTTACTAAAACCAAGCTATTAGTGTGTCTAAACACTCAAACCAGGTGAATATACAATCATCTAATCAGAGTAAACCCTAAAAGCCACTCCATTCAAACAGTCTTTAAAGTGTACAGCACTTTTGTCAACAAAGTACATCAAGTCCAAAAACAGACCTCAAAACATTCAAACAGTGGCACAGTAGGAAGTGCTTTCGCCTCCCACCAAGGTCGCTGGTTCGAGTCTCAGCTGGGTCAGTTGCCGTTACTGTGTGGAGTTTGAATGTTCTCCCTGCGTTCACGTGGGTTTTCTTTGGGTTCTCTGGTTTCCCCCACAGTCCAAAGACGTGTGGCACAGGTGAATTGGGTAGGCTAAAATTGTCCATAGTGTATGTGTGAATGAGTGTGTATGGATGTTTTCCAGAGATGGGTTGCAGCCGGAAGGGCATCCGCTGCGTAAAACAAGTTCATTGCGCTGTGGCGACCCCAGATTAATAAAGGGACTAAGCCGAAAAGAAAATGAATGAATGAATGAACTGAACTCTCGCAGATCATGTGCCACCAACCTCCATAAAACATGCTGAATCACTTAAAAAGTATATTTGAGTTCTTTTGGGTGTTCCATATTCAGTCTATACAAGAGGCTGAACAAGTAAGCGAAGGCTGCAGGCAGATGTGTGATATCCTGAAGTACTATGGCCTCCTCCAAGATTTTAGCGAGGTTCATCACATATTGCAGGGATGCAGAAGTGCCATTATCATCTTCCACCACAGTGAAGATTCCAATCCTTTAATCTCTGGTGCTGTGGTCTTCAGGGTCCGTGTCCTTATAGGAGATTAAGTAATGGGAAAATTAATTGATGTGTAATATTAATTACTACTTATTAATGTTATTACTATTATGCAAAGAAAATAAAAACATGTAATACTTTCGTACATACAAACAGTAACACTTTGAACAGTCTATAATATATAATAATTGAAAAATATATTGACAACTTTTTAATATTTAGCAATTTTTTTAACTTTTATTTTACATAAATTTGCAAAGATTTACTTTTATTTGATACAGTTTCAATTGTGAAAGTTGTTTATTGTCCTGTTTAGAATATAACTGAGCCTTTAATTGTCATTCATAAGGGATTTATAAAGCATAAATAGTCCTCACTTTAGATTAGGTCACAACTGGATGAAGTTAAGCTCATAAAGCATATACTAACATACAAAGTAACTATTATTACATACCTTAATATTAGGATATTTAAATGTTAATTTGAATAGTTTATTAATCGTGTACTTAAGCATTCTGAATAATCTTAAAAACACCAAGTATTCTTAAATAACTGGTTTGTAAATAATGCAATACTTAAATTAGTAATACAAATGAATCATTAAAGTTAAAAAAATACAATCATTGAGCACTTCATGTAGAGTTATGCTTAACAGAAAATAAATTAACTATTCGCTAATACTAAATAAATTATTTATAGCGTGCAGCTATTAAAAGTGTTACCAAGCAGACTAATAAATGTAGAATAGGGTATGAAAATGGGTAACTTACCAGACATATCTTGAGAAAGCAAGCAGAATTTTTACAAAGAAAAATTGGCAATCCCTCAAGAGCTGCTCTTTCTCGATCGGTGACAATATCAGTGACCTAAAGGAAAGTCATTTACAAAGGGTGTTTTACAATCTTATTGTTTTGTAAGTAAAAATGTACTTAGTACATTTAAATGAGCATAGTATTTTATTCATGCTGTTGAAAAAACACATGGCTTTATTTTAAAAAAAGATTTTTGTGGTTTCCATACAATGGAATTTGATAATGGTTGTGTTGGCAAATTTAGAAAAATGTTTAGTTTCATGTGACAATTACTTTGAGTTAAAAACTACAGCTATTATTTTCTATTTTCCTCTTTGAATGTATTCATTTGAAATGGTCACTCAAAACAAGTGAAGCATCTGTTATTTATCATACTTCCATCTCACAATCAAAACACAACTTGACACAATTAAAATTAATGCAAAAGGGCTGGACAATTAAATTGTTGCAATTACGTTTTATTAGACTGTATTACCTGAGCATGAAATTCATGCTTTTGTGTTTGACAGGACAAAATATGTTGCACATGTTAAAAACATCAGTCGGGTGTACAAGAAAAAAAAAATCTTAATGAGTACCTGCTCATCCATTTTGTTTAAAGTTGTATTCATCTCTGGACCCATTGAATCCTTTCTTTTTATGTAGAGTTTCAGGAGAGGTGCTGTATATTTATCAAGTCACTCGATTAACTGTCTCAGGAGATCTACATTACAGATCTGAGAAAACTCTTTGCAGATCTACAATATACAAAAAAAACATACATATTAATATTTACACATAATATATATATATATATATATATATATATATATATATATATATATATATATATATATATATATATATATAAATGTAAATATTTAAATGTTCAAATGCTGAATACAGATGTATTTTGAATTACCTATAATAATAATGTTGTTTCTTATTTTTAGCATTATCATTACTACCTTGAATGTAAAGCAATTGCAATATAGTGACTTACCTCTTCCTTAAAGTCCAGGTTATCTCTCTCTAATTTCTTCCTGGCTAAATCTCAACAACTTCTTTTGGGCAAAGAGAAAAAGTTTCTTGCATCTGCTGGTGAATGACCGTCAAATTTCACTGATGATAGCAAGTCTCACCTCCTCAAGGAAATCTTGCATTGAATTATGTCATTGTCAATATTTCAGTCCTTTTGAGCAAAAAGAAAGAAAAATATATATTTAGCCCTTTATATTTTTTATGTAAATAAAAGCTAGCTGACTGTTAAAGCAAGTTGGTCTGAATATGATAGACATTTAGTCGAGCTAACTAATATACAAGTAAATCAAGCAATGATTTACATGAAAATCACACGATTTTCACACAAATTACACAGTTAAACACGTCACCGTTTGTTCCACTGGCTCTGGTTCGAAGGGAAAAAAGGTTATGATGTGCGCAATGCTGACAGCAATCTAGATAAACAAGACATAATGTTATATTCGTTTTAGCAAGGAAATTTGACTTGGATAACTGATCTGGTATGTTATATGATACTCATTGTATTAATCGTGAGTTATTAAAGCAAATGACTCGATTGAAATCGCTTTTTGTTTCAAATACATTCACTCAAAACTTTTATTGATGTAAATAGCCAAAACAAAGTGCACGAAACAAGTAACTCACGGCTAAATTATAACACATAGTTCCGTATTAGGATACACGCGCACATCAAAGCCAACATATCAAATAATATAACGTTAGATGACAACAAAAAAGACATACATACCTATGATTAGTGATGTGACGTTGTGCGCCGAGGCTTCGAAGCAAGTGTGCCGCAAGCCTACGTTTGAGTGAAGGTTTCGGCCGTTAGATCGCCCCCTGGGGGCTGGCTGCAGTACAAGTCATAAAGCCCGCCTCCTCCGTGTTAATGAAGGAGACTTGAGCCCAAATAAAAAAAAATATTACACTTGCAATAAAATGTCCCGAAAGATAGTCCTGGTCGATTAAGGCACTGGTTATTGTGCTGAAATAGGTGCAGATCTTCATTTTTGTAAACAGTTTGTTTTTAGCAGTAATTTAATGCTGGGCGTGTCATCGTGATTGACAGCTGTGATTGACAGTTTCTCAAAGCGCGGCGTCTGAGCTTCGGCAGGAGACTGAAGTAGACTGAAATGTTATTATTCAATTTCTGTGTTATTTTACCATGACAAAATGAGTTCAGCAGTAAACTATAGTTTCTGACATACATGATCCTGGTGGAACACTGTTTATTCGCTAAGTTCAGGGCTTTTTTCGGGCTTTATTAGTTTGCTGATACACGCCTAGCCACCCAGATAGCAAAAAACAGTTCCGGCTAGATTCTCGCCTGCCGGAGACTTATCTCTTAGAGCTCAGACTGACTAATGTTACCTCTGCTGGACCTACTCCGGATGCCTGGACTCACTACCCAATTCCAGCCCGAGTCAATCGAGCCAGATGCGGCGGCCGAGCGAGCAGGCGCTGCCGCATGCGAGCCGGAATCAGCCCGCGACGCCGCGAGTAAGTTATGCGCTGCGGCCTGGAGCTGGCGCGATTGAATATATAAAACTCTCATATTTGTTAACGTTATTACATCCATTTGTGTTGATATGACAGCAAACGTATGCTGAGAAGTTCGGGGGGCGTAGTTGATTTTACATAAAGCGTTTGGTTGGAAGCTCGACTCTGCTCATTTTCGCGGCTCCTCCTCTGGCTCCATCAGACAATCCTTCTGCGCATGTCAAGGCTCCAATTTCAGCAGTCTTTTGCGACAGTTTGTGCCCGTCAAGCAGGCGTTTTGCCCTCAAGGCGTTCAATGGGAAAAAGGGCTGTCGCGTCGTCCATATTTTTTACAGTCATTGCTTCGAAGCATGTATCAAAAAAAACGATACATCTCGCAGTGAAGCAGTGTACCGGAGCTTGATTCGTTTTGCCATCATCACGTGATCAGTGACGTCCGAAGCTTCATTTTCGCCTTTACCCACGTGACTGCTTCGAATTTTGATTCAAAGGTTTAAACACCCTCATAGTAAAGTGTATAGCTAGAGAATTGGCGTCTATTACATACATTTGTTTCAAAGCACTGCACCAGTCCCAAACACCAGTAATTGAACTAAACTACAATAATATTTTTTAGTAAAAAGGTTTTGAACAATACTAAAGTGTATTAGCGTATTTTTTATGACTATCTTTAAAGAAAACCACCGCATATCGTAGTATTGTGTTTGACAGAGAAGCTCTGGTGAAGCATCGTTCATATAGCGTCCTCCTAGAGCACTCGCCTCCCAATCAGGAGTCGCTGGTTCGAATCCTGCTTGGAGCAGGACTAATTGTATTATGATAAACTTTTGAATACCTTGGATTTTACTACAATCATCAGTTGTGTAATGTAATATATCTTGCGTAAAAACTACAGTAATTGAGTAATTTGTTTATATTGCTGTTTTTGTATTACTACATGAATGAGTTGGTCAGTTGTGAACATTTGACATTATGGCAATACAGTGCTTTCCCACACTTTCACCAGAAGAGGTCCTCATCGAGCTCTGATTTAGAAAGCTTCGAGTAACGAACCTTTTTCCGATACAATTGAGTCGAGCGCTTCACTGGTTCAGAAAGCTTCATTTCACCATCACTACTATGATTTAGCAGAAACGTTGTTGGCCTGCTCTTAACCGCTCTATCATGGTCTCCCACATCATTAATACACTGGTAAAATAGATCGGGCAGTCAGATGGGTAGCACATCGCACAAAAACATGTATACAATTATATACAATCGATTATGAAAACGATTGACACGTAGCTCCGCAGAAAGAAAGATGGTTCGTTTTGTCGCGCGCACGAGACAGGTACCCCCTGCAGTGAGCTATGGAAGTAAATTGCGCATGCGCCAGAAGCTTATAAGGCGCATGCGCCAACAAGAAGGGCACGCATCAACGCAAAACTAAGAATTTTGTATTAGTTCAACGAAATATTTGAAGTTTTTCACATTGAAGCACCATATTTGTTGAACAAACTAACTATTATTTGTCAGCATTTCAAATGAAAATATTTAAATTCAGTTAACTTATTAATCTTTGTTCAGAGGACTTTTTGAAAGTTGGCGTTTTTACAGTGTGTCTGTTTGTCTGTCTGTCTGCATATTATCTATCTGTCTGTCTGTCTGCATACTATCTGTCTGTTTGTCTGCATACTATCTGTCTGTCTGTCTGTCTGCATACTATCTGTCTGTCTGTCTGTCTGTCTTCATATTATCTGTCTTTCTGTCTGTCTGTCTGCATAGTATCTGTCTGTCTGTCTGTCTGCATACTATCTGTCTGTCTGTCTGCATATTATCTGTCTGTCTGCATATTATCTGTCTGTCTGTCTGTCTGCATACTATCTGTCTGTCTGTCTGTCTGTCTTCATATTATCTGTCTGTCCGCATATTATCTTTCTGTCTGTCTGCATATTATCTTTCTGTCTGTCTTTCTATCTGTCTGTCTCTTTGTCTGTCTGTCTGCATATTATCTGTCTGTCTGCATAGTTTCTGTCTGTCTGTCTGTCTGTCTGTAATATAACCTTTCTGTTTGTCTGTCTGACTGCATATTACCTGTCTATCTGTCTGTTTGTCTGTCTGTTTGACTTAATGTCTGTCTGTATGTATGTCAGTCTATCTGTCTGCATTTTATCTGTTTGTCTGTCTGCCAGCACATTATATGTATGTCTATCTTTCTATCTACAGTTTCTATCTGTTTCTTTTACTGTCTGTTTGCGTATTATCTGTGTGTCTGAATATTCTCTGTCTGTCTGTTTGTCTTTCTGCATATTGTCTGTCTGTCTGTCTGTCTGTCTGTCTGTCTGTCTGTCTGTCTGTCTATCTGTCTGCATATTATCTGTATCTGTCTGCCTGCCTGCCTCTTTGTCTTTCTGTATATTATTTGTCTGTCTATCTTTATTTCTGTTTGTCTGTCTGTCTGTATTCACCCATCTTGTTGTAATGTCAATATGATGTTGATACCCTTTTGCAATAGGGAAAAAGACACAATAACTATTCTAGATTTTATAATTTTCAACATTTTGCCTACAATTAGCAGACAAACCAAAAAAAAAAAAAGTTTATTAATGCTGCCTACAACACAATGCTGAAAGTGTTGTCTTATTTATTATACAACATTTCAAATCTCACAAGGAGAGACAGTACATTATTACATGATTATTACGGTTATGATCATCAGCAGCATGAAGCCTCCACGCTCTTCTTTTATGGAAAACACTAAAACTCCTTGAAGCACCAATGAGGAAACACAACCTCCTCTGGAGAGCACAACCATTGCTATCTTCCAAGAAAATTGGTTTCTACAGCTGTTACATTTAACAGCATGCGAACAGTAACACACTATACAATGTCAACGATGAGCTAAGCGTTAACCTAATGTTGAAAGCCATTGTGTAATCTAAATTCACACGAAAACAAGCTGCTCTCAACAAGTTCACATTAGCTACTGGCAAAAACAGCTATAATCATGATGTGCGAATGCAAATGGGGTCGAGGATTTGATGTCAGGCGCTAATACTTGTAGTCATTTAGCGAAGAGAGAGAAAAACAAATTTAATTTCACCCAAATTGCTGCTGTATCTGAATAAAAATAGTCTATTCAAATGAAAAGGTGGCTGCGAGAGGAAATGTTCATTATTTTCTGAAAGGACGGGAGATGTTTGCGTCCTTGTGTCATTATTCTGCTGTTGTACGGAAGCTAATTTCTGCTCTGCCTGTGTGTGATATGAGTGTGCGTGTGTGTGTGTGTGTGTGTGTGTGTGTGTTTTGAAGAGTGTGTTCGTTCTTGATGACAAGAGAGTGATTAACACAACAAAGACGTGGCGTGAGTAGTCATAACAGTTCTTGAGACCCTTGGTGACTTGCTGTTAAGTCGGCATCTTACTTTATGAATATATACTTTATGATAGGAATAACAATTTGCATTTTCTTGATCTGAATATGGCAGTCTTGGAAAGGTCAACACAGGTTTACGGAGTTCATATAGGCAAAGATTGCATTTAAACTACTTTTATGTCCTCAGGGGTTGATTTTTATTAAACCTAACTTATGTTTTGTTTTCTTTTAGATATGAAATAACACTTTAACCCTTATGCTCTGTTGGGGCTGTTTTCAACCAATCTGGGGCGATTTTGAGTATTAATTTGACCTAAATATTTTTGTTTTTCAGCTCGCAGAAGGATTTTTGGTGACAAATCTTATTTTGACACATATTTTAGCAAAATGCTTTGGATTAACAAAAAAAAACAAAAAAAAAAACTCAACAATACGGTCTGGGGAAATTTCCTACCCTTTCATTATGTTTAAAATGAAAACATCAACTAAATGAAGCCACTGTAAAAATGCATCAGATACTTTTTTTTTTCTTTTTGTTTTGCATAAATCTGTTAATCAACTTCACTCCTGATCAAAACTAATAAGGTGTGTAGACCAGTGGTTCTTAAACTGTGGTACATGTACCATGGTACGCAGGCTTCCTTCTAGGGGTACGCGGAGGAATCGCTGAATAATTTAAGTAAATAAAATAACACTTTTAACCCTTTGACACCCACCTATGATAACAACAATGGGATCAGGAAATTGATTTTAATAGGCTAAACTTTTTATTTATTTTCATTTTTCTAATGTTTATTATGTATTCTATCATTTGAGGTTAATTTCCTCCCCATACTTGTGACGGTTGTTGGGGGCATATCTATTATTTTTATATCCCAATGTTAAAAGGTATAGTTTAATCACTTGCTTCTCTGACACACATAGCCTACTCTAACGAGCAGTAAGTATATCTAATTTCTAATTTAAATATGTAAATCCAATTCAAATATATAAAATACAAGTTAACGTCTAGATTTAAAATGTATGCAAAAAGACATTTACACAAGCAACATATTTCAAAATTTATCAAACAGAGTTATATATGAAGATTATGACATACGGTATAAAACCATATTTATTAGGTCCAAGAAACATTTGCCGGTTTTGATAAGTAGACTACTTTATGATAATACTTTACATTTAAGTACTGCAGTTTTCTTTTAACTTTTTAAGAACAGTGCCATTTTTTAATTAACTTTTGAATTCTCATTTAAATTTAAACATTGACATTTTTATTTTTTTTTCCTGTAAGTGTGTTATTGTTCAAACTATTTATTATGTCTAAAGGGGCTGAAAATAATAAATATTCACAATAATAAGTATTAATCTGTAGTCTTGTAGTTTTCTTTTAACTTTTTAAGAACAGTGCCATTTTTAATTACTTTTAAAAATCACATTTTAATTTAAACGTTGTTGTTTTATTTATTTATTTTTTGTTACCTGTAAGTGTGTTATTGTTTAAACTAGTTATTATGTTTAAAGGGGCTTACAGTAATAAATATTAATAATAATAAGTATTAATCTGTAGTTTTGTAGTAAGCTGTAGCTCCTGGAATAGTAAATTAGAGTTTTTTTCTAATTTATTGTTGGTGGCTGTTTTTTCCTCATTTATTTTTTGTTTTAACCATATTTTTTGGATTAAAAAAACTTGACACTTATGCAATTTTGATTGTTGGTGGTTTTTCCTGTTGGGAAGAGGTAAAATTTGTAATTTTTACTGTTGATCATAAGCTGGCACCATTACACTTTAGATAGACCTGTGCAAAAATAGTACACCAGCAAATTAATGTATATGTGTGTGTGTGTGTGTGTGTGTTTGTGTGTGTGTGTGTGTGTGTGTGTGTGTGTGTGTGTGTGTGTGTGTGTGTGTGTGTGTGTGTGTGTGTGTGTGTGTGAGTGAGTGTGTGTGAGTGTCTGAAAAAATCAAAATATGGACCTCAGGGGTCCGGTCTTCATACAGCGCTTAAATGATCCAAGATGATTTGGCGGATCCTGGATCTTTAAATTCTGATAACGGATCTCTGGTTAATTTGGTTCTTCAAACAAGTTTGCGAATCAGATTAAAATGTCTGGATGAAGTGATCTGAGATCGCTGCGTGTTGAGATAGACAGATCTATCGATCCTCGAAGTTATGATCAGCAGTGCAACCATTGGCTGACGGCACAGCAGTATAATGATATCATCTGATTAGTATTCAATTATTTCAATTATCCATGGTAGCTAAATTACATAAAGTTTGCAGTTTGTTAACGGTTTGTTAAATATGACATGCAATAATTTTGTACATTTGTTGTAAGCTGCAGGCTTTACACTTTCATGTGTCAAGAGCATTCATCATGTATTTCTATGCATATCAATGTATTTAGATTTATCTTTGCTTGAACTGACCCGATCTAATCTTGTTTATATGAAATAAGCCTGCTCCCAAGCAGATTTCAGCTACCAGAACTGTTGCTATGACAACAAGTCTCAGATGAGTTTAGTAGAACTAAACAATCCTGGATCATGTCAAATCGTCAATATCCAAATCCAGCTAATTGACTAATCCACGTACGAAGAACGGACCCCAGCTCTTAGAACTACATGGAGTAAACAAAAACAAAGCCTTTATTTATGCATCGGCTGCCTTTTGATGTTGAGGGGTATGGAAGTTTTATAAGTTTACTTGACTAATCTAGACCTATACTGTTACAAACTACTAAAAATGCCTTAAAGAGTTTTTATTTTAAGGCTGATGCACGAATTGTGCAAATTTGCCTATTAATCCATCTCACACCTCTAAGCAAATTTAAGAAATGCAGTTAAATGACGGCTTCTTGTGTACGCTGCTGAATTTCATTGTTTGCTTGGTTTTGTCAGTTTCTGTTCTAGCGCTCTGATTTAGAGCTGAACAGTCAATCGGAGTGCTCTCTTTCACTCATGGATGATGCTGATTCATTCATTCATTCATTCATTTTTTTTTCAGCTTGGTCCTTTTATTAATCTAGGGTTGCCACAGCGGAATAAACCGCCAACTTATCCAGCATAAGTTTTACACACCAGATGCCCTTCCAGCCACAACACAACACTGGGAAACACCCATACACTCCTGCATTCACACACATAAACCAAGGCCAATTTAGCTTATTCAATTCACCTGTACCGCATATCTTTGGACAGTGGGGGAAACCGGAGGACCTGGAGGAAACCCACCCAAATACGGGAGAACATGCAAACTCCAAACAGGTATGCCAGCTGACCCAGCCGGAGCTCGAACCAGCGACCTTCTTGCTGTGAGGCGATCATGCTACCCACTGTGCCACCAAGAAGCTGATGCTGATGCTGATTCTTCATGCTGAATTGATGAACCCATGCTCATTGGAGATATGTGTGCAGGGCTACATTTTTGAGAACCGAAAAATATGTACACCGGACTACATCTTCTCTCCCAACATCTTCCCAATGAGCATGTGTTGAAGATAACAACGACCGAAACAAATAACACAAGCACTGTGCATCTGGGCACTGTGGATCATCTTGACCATCAGTAAATATGTTCACCTTCATGTATACGACTGTCTGTCATGAATGATGTTAATTAATAACGATCAATTAGTGTATGCTAGTGTATTCATCCCATTTTTACTTTATGTCAGCTGTGCCTTTAATTGAAGAATAAGCTTTTACAGCCATGAACAATGTTTCATGTCTAGTTGTTATGTTTTGTGGCAAGTAGTCGTAAAATAAGTAGGATAAAGTAGATCCAGGTGGTTGTTATTGCAGAATAAAGTCCTTCGGTTTATCCCTTACATAACATTATGTTCATTCAATAAACTCTGTATTGGTTGTTGGTTGATGCTTTAAATGCTGAAGCTCTTTGAAGCGGAATAGATTCTGATTGGCTGTCATTTTTTTATCATTCAGCAGCTCTCTCTATATATTACATTTTCTCTTTAGCAGCGTTTGACTGGCAAACAAACCTGTAGTGAGACAAATGTAACATTCTGATGGGTGTCCTCCAATGTCAACCTGCTCCCTTCAGTGACTTTTCCCCAAGAGCATCAACAAAAAGAGTTTTGCACTTAATGCAGAACAGGAACACTTGAAGCCACAGGTGCATTTTCCATCTCACTAACAAGAGGAATCTGTACTCGGCTCATATAACACGTAATAACATCGCAACACTGCGCACAAGGGCTTCACCTTACTGCACTCCTGGGAGAAGAACATGTCGGCTTCAAGCTCGCTCTACAGATCTTCTCATCAACCTCTTATTTCCCATCTGTTTCCTTTCTCTCCAAATCCCAGCAGTCCAACTATTTGCTCAATCGATTTCCCACTGTCACTCAAGATGCACCCCCTAGACTGACAATAACAGCAGACAACGGATCAGTTTGAGGAGGCGTCACTATTTTATAAAAGGTCAGTTTATATATACGCAAAAAAAAAAATCCTGGTTGCCTTGAATTTTTTATCAGATTTAAACAAGTCCATTGAACTTATATTATGTTAAACTGACATAAAGCAGCTAACTTATAAAATTAAGTTAGATTTAAAGATTAATTATTAGTTTTTTCCAACTTTTTACACACAAAATCTTTTCATGTCACACAATTTCTGAAACCTCTTACTCAAAATGCAAAACTACACAGCAAATCTCCAAAACCAGAAGTTATTTATCAGCCTTGATTTAATAACTGACAAAGTGAAAATATAGGCTAGTGTCATTTTGAAATGACAGTAAAACACAAACTGTGGTGAAAACAACACACTAAGTGAAGTTTATTTGTAAACTAATTTCTAGAAGATCACGTAATTATGATTGAACACGGCTGGTTCTGCATTAGCTACGTATAATCCACCAATCAGACCAGTCTTAACCCACTATAAAGAGCCAGGGTTTCTCACTACAGCCATCTTCGATTTGAAAAATCCCCCCTTCCACGCCCACTTCTCCACCTTTTCATTCATAGGGCGGCACGGTGGCCCAGTGGTTAGCACTGTTGCCTCACAGCAAGAACGTCACCGGGTCTAGTCCTTTAACAAGCCGACTGTCGTTTCTGTGCGTAATTGGCATGTTCTTCCCGTGCTCGCGTCGGTTTCCACCGGGTTCCCCGTTTTCCTCCCACATTTCAAAAACATGCTCTACAAGTGAATTGATCAATCTAAAATTAGCACTACAGACAAACTCTAATCCTGCAGCATATCAACTCATAGCATTCAATTTTTTGTCACCAGTTTTTATCAAGGGGGAGTTGTGGAGATCTACCTGAGCTCAAAGCTCCCCTCTCGCCCTGCAAATGGGAGGGAGCCCAGGGCTCAAGGACCTTTTAGGCTCAGGGCTCTCCCGGGACAGCATGCCAAACTTGCTTATAATCAATCATCAGCTAAGTGTGAACTCTTGAAATGAAACACAAACGGCTCGCGATTAGAATGAACAGCAAATCAGCCAGCAGACATACCTGTTAAACTTCATGCCAGTAATCTGGTTTGCTCTATAATGCAGTGAAGTATTGCGTGTGTGTGTCTGTGTGTGTGTTGAAGAGCTGCTGAGCCGACAGCTGACAGGGCGGGGAAACACACACACACGCACACACTCTGTATTTCTGATGGCAGACACATGAACTAGGAGAACGTTTTTCTCTCACGCTTGAACCACATCTGACAGATTATAACAGCTTTAACATAAACTTTGCTAAGTTGTGTGTCACAAAAACACTCTGTAATCCATTAAAAACGATATTGAAACCCATTTTCGGAGCGCAAATTACTAGTTGTAAATGCTGTAAACGAACGTTCTAAACATTCTACCGGAATGGTCAAAATCTTTTCATGTCACACAATTTCTGAAACCTCTCTCTCAAAATGCTTTCATTTAAATAAAAAAAAGTTTTTTCAAAGCACACAATTCTCTACCTAAACACACACAAAAACAGGAAGCTACTTGCTTTATTTTACCAAACACAACCAATCAAAATACTACATTTATTCAATCGGTCTCAAACTGATCTTAACTAATCACTAACCAATCACTAGTATAGGTCTATAAATAGGTTAAATGTGATGGGACACCAGGCGGCTATGGTCCAAAAAAAAAAAAACATCCACAATAGGGTATATGCCGAAGCATGCTAATGGCACTTTTAGTTTGCCAGTAACCTGGGTTACGCACTTCTGGGGAAGTGTATGCAATGCAAAAACCGACGCCTGGTGTAAGGTCTGTTTTCTTTAAAAATCAGCGATCTCCACTGGCTGAGTGATATCTGATATAAAGTGGGTCTCAGATTGTACAAGAATCACTGCATTAAATTACATTTCCCCCGCCATGTCTTAATAATGTGAGCATTTATTTTACCCCAGTATATTCAATAGAGCTTCTGCGCTAGCCTGCCGATTCTGACGGGTGCGTGCGAGTAAACAGCTTTTTGTCTCGTTTTACGCTTGAGCAACTAAATTCAAGCAAAAGTTTATTTAACTGAATGTATTTTAATGACATTACAACATCAATGCTGTAAAAGGAACCATATAAAATGGAAAACGTTCACAATAACAGGTCACCGGAAGTTTATCAGTATGGGAAAAACACTAGCTCGGCATATACCCTATTTGGTGGTCTTCCTTCGGCCCAGACAAAATGAATGTGAGTCTGAAGTGGCCCACCTGTACAATACCAAAGGGGGGGCCAAAGATTCAAATTCATATATGGGCCAAATTCAAAGATTTGGCACTTAATGGCAAAATGTAATCTAAATGTGAGCCTAATGTGGCCCATGTGAAAAATTAAAAATTTGGCCCAAATGATGGATGAAACATGTGGGCCACAGAAGGTAAAATGTGGCATAGTCATTTAAGGGTAATCTGGGTCTAAGGGTGCTTTCACACCTGTGAATCGATTCAGTTGTTCCGAAACAGAGATTACAATTGTTACATTGTTGCTCTTTGCTCTTGGAGCGGTTCGCTTTCACACTGCAAAGTTTCTAATTGGACCAAAAGAGCTAAAACAAGTCATGTGCGAGTAAACTCTCCTTACATAAGTCAGAGTGTCAGGGTTTATTTTGCAGCGTCCCGCTAAGCTGTCAGCAGAGGTGGTGGTTTGGTGGTGATTGACAGGGTGCGCGCGCGACGTGTCTGAGGAGAGACGCGGTGGGGAGGGGTGTGAAGGGTGCGCGACGATGCCTATTTGAGGACCGGGAGGGAGATGCGAGATTACTGGGAGATCATCACTCGTTTACGGGCATCCAGAGACTCGCGAAACTTCCCACCCTACTCATAATTCTCTCTTCATATAACCATAAGCCTATTACATATCCATAAAACAGTGGGATTTAACCGTGCTCGGATCAGATCAATTTCTCACTGCAATCGAACCGCTCCAGGGTTCGTTTCAATCGAGCCAAGACCACCTCATTCAAGCGATCTCGGAGCGATTACTTTGGCGTGGAACAGAGCGCGATTGCCCTGTTCACATATGCCAAACGAACCACGCTAACTGGGCAAACGAGATACGTTCCGAAACAAAAGTGTAGGTGTGAAAGCACCCTAAAGTGGCTCACACATCTAAGTGCAAATGTGGCCCATGTTATCTTAAGACATATGTGTGTCACTTTTGGCAAATATTTGGAAAAGTAAGCTCTGGCTATTGCGGCTGTGAGCCTAATGTGGCCCAGAGAAAATATGGCAAATGTGGCCCAGTTATTTTATAACATATGTGGGCCACTTTTGCCAAATATTCAGCACAGTAAGCTCTGGCTAATGTAACCGTTAGCCTATACTGGCCCAGAGAAGATATTAAAAATGTGGCCCAGTTATCCTAAAACAAATGTGGGTCACTTTTGGCAAATATTTGGCACAGTTAGCTCTGGCTAACGTGGCTGTAAGCCTAAAGTGGCCCAGAGAATATATGGCATGTGTGGACCAGTTCTCTTACAGTTTTTTTCAATCCCTTACACACATTTTTAAAAACCAGATTCTTTTTTTCAAAATATAATCACATGTATTCAAACACCACAATCAATTAGCAGAATTCCTAAATTGTTTGCAAAATGACACACTTCACATAAACATTTTAGTCAAAACATATACACCTATTTATGCAAATGCTATTAGTTGTCATTTAAGCAACACAGTGCTCAATAATCAGACTATTGCAGACAGTTTCACACTGCTGTGATCAATAAAAAACACAATTATAAAAATATAGCTGCAAGCAGCAATTAAGGGGCCAAGCACTTTTGACCAAAAGGTGGCGCTGCTCCAGAAGTTTTTAAGGACTTTCAGGGCATGGGGTTGAAGATGCTTACCATGTTTTGTAATGATATGTGAATATGTTGGTAAAATATAGCATTTTTGACCAAAAATCGAAATGGTCGATGCCCAAAATGGCTGACCTGTAAAAATCAGACATCACTCGGCTCGACATGCTCTGCCGGATGTAATGAGACCAGTTTTATGAGTTTCGGACGAAAGGTTGAGGCGTTATAAACCAAAAAAGCAAGTTTTTTGTATCTCCGGACCACTAGGGGGCAGTGTGCCGAAACTCCGCATATAGCCTCAAACCCTAGTTGTCATAACACACACCAAGTTTGGTGTGAATCGGTGAATGCGTTACGGAGATATCGTCTCAAGTCCATTTTCGCAAGTTCTATGTTAAATTTGATCGCAAGTTAAACGAAAACAGTTGGTCAAATCAACTTGAATTCCATAACTTTTGGTTGGCATGGTCTGTAGATCATTTTGGTGATCTACAGACCATGAAGACCTACAGAAGTTTTTAAGGACTTTCAGGGCATGGGGTTGAAGATGCTTACCATGTTTTGTAATGATATGTGAATATGTTGGTAAAATATAGCATTTTTGGCCAAAAATCGAAATGGGCGACGCCCAAAATGGCTGACCTGTGAAAATCAGACATCATTCGACTCGAAATGCTTTTGCAATGGTCTGATTAATGTTGAGACTGGCCTCTATCATTGTGCCAAATTATACAACTTTCCCGCAGACGCCTATATGGGCTGCCATTCAAATCCGGCGGAAGAAACGGAAGAAGAAGAACACTAACGAAAGCAATAGGTGCCTACGCACCTATGGTGCTTGGCCCCTAAAAACTAGTCTTAGGAAATAGCAAGTGCTAGATTTTTGGGCAGACATTGTTATGTAAGGGATCATTTCGATGATAAAACAAAATAGTGACAAACCCACAACATTCTTCATGGTTAGTTTGAGATATAGGGAGAATGTACACAAATAGGCCTACTATAAACTTATCAAGCACTGCACAACACCGATGCCGCAGACTGAAGATTTCAAGTATTTATTTCAATTTAAGAAATACCGTATTTCTGCTAAGATTTGGTTGAACTCTTTGTCCAGCTTCCATCAGTGTCAGTCCATGCTTGATAACATGGTCAATAAGTGTTGCACGGATTTCTTGAGTCAAATTTGGTCCTCGTCTTCTTTGTTCAGGTTCTATCAACTCTTCAAGTCCTTCTCTACCTCTTCCTCTACCTAGGCTTCTTTCTCTACCTCCTTCTTCTTCTCTCTGAGCTCCCCCTCTCAATCTCACTCTTCTACCCTTCCATTTTTGATAAATACAGGTGAACTCACCTGCTGCCTTTTATGGCACATCTGAGTGCTGCATTTTCAAATTAGCACATGTGTGCTTCCACACCTTGTGGATGTGTTCATCCAACTCGTTTATTAGCGTGGTCATTGGCAATCCGGGGCTTTGTAATGACAAGGAAGTAACCTCACAATTCTTATTTGTGTCTGAGGTGTCGAAATGTGTGTAGAGTTTTAAAAATCACTGCGTGTAATGTTTTGCAAAATTAGTGAAGCAGACACTGTGTGTAATGTTGTGCAAATCTGTGGTGTTTTGCTCCTTGGAGTAGAATTTTGCAAATTGTGTGGAAATTTTTATTTTAGAGTGTAAACAAGCGTAAAAAAGTGTAAAACAAATGTGGAACCACATAGACTAAAGTCACCATCATGGGGAAAAGTGTTTGTTTTAGTTGGGCTCATAGCTCTGATTTTTGTACTTTGCCACACCCAGCAAGTGTCTGGTGTAGGCCAGATCTGGGCCAGAATAAAAGCAAATTGTGGGCCAGAATAGGGTCAGTTCTGGTTAATTTGGTTGAATTCTGGCTAATATGTGGTATTGCTTTGGCTTATTTGTGGCCCAGATCTGACAAACAGGAGTGGCCTGCCCAAGTGCCATCATTCCATGTGGTAAGTGGGTCGGATGAAAGTGTCTGGTGTGGGCCAGATATGAGCCACATGAATTTTGCTAGCTGGGTAACCCTATAGCATGATACTTCTTCAGGCACCCCCCCACACACACAATTGCGTTCTTTACTGTATTTTAAAGAATATACTTTTACGTATGTTTTTTTTACATTTATTTTTTACAAACATTAACAAGATGTTTATGTTTTTTTTTTTTGTATGCTATATACACTAATAATGTTTGGCCTAATAAATATTTTCTGTTTCTACATGTCATTGGTGTTTACAGTGTACCTGTTACTCCTCTCAGCAGATTACTCTCTGTAAAACATTGCATTGAACTCTAGATATAAGTCTACGAAAGAGCAAAAAGCTTTAGATTTAGAACAACAATGTTTACATGATATATCCTAAAGTTTTATAGGTAACACTTTAGAATAACTATACATTATAACTAGTTAATAGTCCATTAATAAATTGTTAGTAAATAAGTTACAAATGACTTGTTAAATAATAGTTATTAGTTTGTTAATTATTTATAGCTGTGCCTTATAGATGGCCAGTAGATAACTTACAGGCTGTTAGTTAACACATTATGAATGACTTGTTAACTGTATTTTAATGATTTATAACTATACCTAATATATTAGTAATAAATCATGAATAAGCTGTTAATAAATTACTTACTAAAGACTTGTTAAGTGTCAGTTAATAGTTTATATATGTTATTGGGACGTTATTCTAAAGTTGCAACTATTCTTCATTTATTAACTGTTAGTAAATGAGGAATAATTGCAACTAGAATAACGTCCCAATAACATACACAAGCTGTTCAAGCATGTTCAAAACATGTAATTTAGGTTTTAACCTATTTCATCTGTCTTTATGTACCTTACATAGAAAATATAAAAATCTTAAAATAAAAATAAAAAAAGATTTATTTTTGTTAATGATATTAATATTGACATTAATTTCTACACAAAGTGGCATTGCTACTGGCCTGGCATGTGTAATGTAGAGTATCTATACGTTTTCATGGTTCTGAGTGAACAAGAATTTTGAAAACAGATTCCAAGGGCTCTAAAATTCTTCCTTTGGAGCACGCATTAAGATCAGAAAGTCTAAATCCAAATTCGGCTCCACTTCCTGCCTCAAGAGGTACTGATTGAATTTTGAAGGCTCAGGGCTCTATTTGAATGATCGAAGTGCAAAGTCTAAAGCGCATGGCACAAAAGCATTAAGGGCATGTCCGAATCCACTTTTGCTATTTTAAAAATGGAAAAATAAGATTTGTCTAATAATAATAACATTATACACATGCAAAATGTCATGAATAAACTGAAAAAGCCCCCCCGAGGTGAGGCATGGAGGCATTGGTTTTTATACTTATGTAGAAAATAGTAATCTTTGTAACATTTTAATCCTTTAACACACCTTTATTTTAGACCCGCATGCCCATGAGTCCACAAAGTGGCACAAATGGATTTGCTATTTAAACAACGTGGCATAAAAAATAAGAGTTGCGCTGGTCTGAAAATAGCAACAAATCGCGCCAAACACGTCTTGCACCCGATTGCGTGGAGCCCTCAAAGTTCTGACCCTTCCATTTCTGGCAATTGAGCTAAAAATATAAACATGGCGCCTCAAATTACTAAAGGGCGTCAATTTGTGTATAAATGTACATGTTTGACCAACGTTTTCCACTTTTAATGACATTTCTAGTGAGAAGTTAATACTGCAGTAAGCAAACTCACACATCATGATTTTGCCAAGCACAATGGAATCCTGAATTAACATCTCTGTTGATCCTGGAACATCATTTTTTGTTTGAAAATATAATCCATGCCTATTTCTTACCTCTAAACCCAACTAATAACTGTAAATTATTTTCAAAATCATAAGGTAACATCATGTAAAAGTGCATAAACCTAACCGTAAACCTAAACTTTACAATGGTAAACGTATCTCTTAATTCTGATTGGCTGTTTGCAATGTTGTTCTAGGATCAAGATAGATGTTAATCCAGGAACATGTCCTATTTGGTAAAAGTAGGTTGGCAGTAAATATTCCCTTAGTTATCACTAACGTTTCCAGAGTCATTGCCTGATTGGGCAGCAAGTCAGTAGCCTATAAGCTTTCATTTGTAGCCATTGTCATTTAATCTTATACCTCAAATATAGACATCTTATGCTAGTAAAGTAGCAAATTTGTCGTTAAAATATTAGCCTAATAGCTAATTTGCTAGCATGATGTTGTCATGTGCATATAATTTACATCATTGATCATGAGTATGTTTTGTAGTTTATCACTTTGCTAATGTGTTGCTTTGGTTTAAAATAAACATGTTTTACCCAGTTTTATTTTCATGTGGCCATGCTAATTCATCTCTTTGACCTCAGTTTTTACCTGCTGTATCAGTAAAGGTGAATTTCTTCATTCAGTTTTTGGCCTCCCTCGTGTTTTAATCTCCCTCTTATCATCACTTTCCTCTTGTGTCCAGTGTAATCTCGCTTTGAAATCGCATGTCCCGTTTTAAAAACTCTGGCACGACTGCGAGAGGATTAGCTTTATTTCACATTCCCTCTACTGGTGGCATCAAATCCCTGTTGGCAGCTGTATTGATTTCCATTCCATTAAGCAAACTCCCTGCCAATGCCCAGTTACAGCTCGGCTGTTCATTGGACATGACACAAAGGAAATATTTTCTTCCTTTGCACCTTGTAGTGATTCCTGAAGAGCTAGAATCCAATGACGTGTGTGTTTGTTTGAGCTCCCACAGTTGAGCTTTTAATGTAAGTGCTGAGATGTCATTTTCACCTGCTCACGTCACTTTCTTTGTTGTTTTTGTGCTTTTTGGTTTTCCTTCATGTTTACTTTATTCTTCTCCGTCTCTGCTGGGATAAATTGGTGCAAATGTCAACCTTTGAAAATACTCCTTAAAAATACACCATGTCTAACTATATGTGAGACATTCTAATGACATACAATTAAAATATCTAAAAAAGTAAGTTGTTATTCCCTGATACTGCAGTGAGATTTAAACTTTGCTGGGTTTTATTATTGTATATTTTAGCATATATTATATTATTAAACTACATTCTATTCTATTGTTTTCCCAGAGATGGGTTGCGTCTGGATAAGTTGGCGGTTCATTCCGCTGTGGCGACCCCGGATTAATAAAGGGACTAAGCCGACAAGAAAATGAATGACTGCATTCTTTTGTGGCGGCACAGTGGCTCAGTGGTTAGCAATGTCGCTTCACAGCAAGAAGGTTGATGGTTTATTTTGGAGCCATAGTATCACGATACTAGCACAGTACTGGTAAAACATGCAACCCTGGTTTCAGAAACTAAGCTAAAGGAAATTGAATGAATGAATTAATATTATATTGTGTAGAATTAATAGTTCTGGTTGTAACGACTGGGTGGAGTGACAGAGGACAACAGGAGGTAAGATCCAATATGCAGGTTTATTCAGCGTCAGGCAAGCAGTGGTCATACAGGTGCAAACGGGTCTATTAAGACAGTCCAGAATCGTAGTCGGTATAAACAGGCAACAGGTCAAAAGGCTGGCGGCTAAACAGGAGAACAAAGGTAAACAAGGCTAGGGTCTAACACGGAGAAACAAGACAGGGAAAACGCTTCGTAATGCTTCTGGTCGGCAACCAGGGTGAGTGAATGAGTGGTTTATGTATGGTGTGTTATCAGTCTCTGACAGGGTTCAGCTGGTGAGTGTAATCAAGTTAGATGAATGAGTAGGCGTGCGTATCTGGGAGAAATGCATGTATGAATGTGTAGACCTGGGGAATGCGGAAGTGTTGTCCTGAGAGTTCGTGTGAGAACCAGCGATCTCTTGATAGCGATCGCTGGTTATGTGACACTGGTCCTATCAGTGAGTGGTTTATTGGCCAAATATTTTAATAGCAATACTAATTTATTATATTTTTGATATGTTTATGTCATTATATAATTTATCCGAATATTTATACTTTATATATATATATATATATATATATATATATATATATATATATATATATATATATATTATGAATAAAAATTTATGCAGTTATACTTAAATTCAGTTAAAAATGTATATTTATTAAAATGGACTGGTTTGCATCATATTCGCAGATGAAAAGATTCAATATTTAAATGGAATTATAGCTTGACGTGAAAGTTATAAACAGTGAATATACAGAATATACTGTACAGCCCTCCCATTACATTTGAATTCCTTTTAAATATTTCTCAAGTTTTGTTTAATGGAAAGAATATTTTTTCAACACATTATTAAAAATAACTGTATTAATAACTAGTTTCTAATAACTTTTGTTTTTGCCATGATGACAGTACATAATATTTTTCAACTTATTTTACAAGATTTAGATAAGTAATTGCACAACATTCGTTTGTTCTGTAATCGAAAAAATATATTTTCTAAAGGGGCTAATAATACATAATAATGCTCAAGAGGGCTAATAATATTAATCTCTAAAATTATTTTAAAAAACTTTTTTAATTGCTTGTCAGTGCTAAAAGAAATATACGGAGACCTGAAAGGGAAGTGATGGTGGGATGTTTTGTGAGGGAACGCAAAGATGTTGTTTGACAAACACTTCTGGTACACTTTATACATGTCAACCCTCCCGTTTTTTTCCAGGATCCTCCCATATTTTACCGTTTTATCCCGCTTTCATCCTATCATTAAGTATTTTCCCATATTTCTTTTATATCATATAACACCTGTTATTAAATAAGTGAAGAGCAGCAAATAAATCTCTTGTTCTGTTTTGTTTGATAACATAGGTGTCACTATAAGAAATGCACAGAAGCATTTCATTATTTAGGCAACTGTTTGTGCTCATTTATCTATTTTATTTTCTTCCATCCATTGTTTTCTTCCACCCATTTTCTCTTCCTCCCATTTTTTTCCTCCACCCATATTTTTTCATTCCACCCATTTTTTTTCTTCCATCTATTTTATTTTCTCCCACCTGTAGTTTTTTCTCCCACCCATTTTATTTTCTTCCACCTATTTTTTATTCTCCTTTTTTCATCCATTTTATTTTCTTCCACCTATTTTTCCCCACCATCACATCCTTTCCTGGTCTCCGTAGAAATAAGACTTTCTCCAGAAGGAAAAATATAGTAAATAATGTTAAAATTGTCTTGCTCCAATAAACATCACTTGGGAAATTACAGGAAAAAATTCAAAGGAGGGCCAATAAATTTGCCTTTAACTGTAAATCATATACATGCTCAGCATAAATGTGTACACCCTATTTTGAAAAAGAATATTTTTACCCATTTTTTTGTGTGATTATGGGTAATATTTATTGGTGCATTTGAACAAAACAGATATATTTATTACTATAATATTTTAGTCACAGAACATCTTTAGGAAAGATAATACATTTAAATTCACACAAAACATTGCAACCAAATTTTATATATTTTTTTGTTCTCTTGATTTTTGCTATTTTTGTTGATTTGATTTTATATTTTTCCTTAACAAATTTGGGCTACTAAATTTTGAACTATTATTGTAAATTAATTTGTTAGATAAGCTCTAGATTTGGCGTCAGTGCTGACTAATCTAATGTATTTGCACAAATATAGTATTGCAAATCATCTTATAGAAAATATTAATTAAAATAAGATATTTGTGGGGGGTGTGTTCATATATGCTGAGCACTGTATCATATGTCATATCATATATATTATATAAGTCAAATAACTCTTAAAAACTTTTTCTTTTTAATTGCACTTTATACCAAAAAGTGGATATCTGTAAAATCCATGTCTGCGGCTAGGATAACCAGCAAGTTGTTCGGTCCTGCGTCTTCAATTCCTCCAGTGTCTCCTCTCCATCATTTCAGCTCATCCTCCTCTGGGTCCAACTTTAATTTCATTCCTGATTTGCTTCAGCCGTCTCATGATCCACCTTTACCCGAAGGCGAAGAGAGCAAATCTCAATGAGAAATCTCTCAAACACATTCTCTATCTTTCTCTCAATCCACTCCATTTCTCATCCGTCTTGTCTGTGTCAGTGCTGGGTTTCTGCGACTTTAGAAAAATGAAATAAATAAAATAAGCAGGAGACACTAGCTATATTTCCATCAACCGATTTTTATGCACATTTTTCGCAAGCACATAAAAATGCTTAATGGAAATGCCAATATGCACATCATTTTTGATTATGCACATAAGAAACATTATGCGCACAAGTAAGTAGGATAAACATTATATCCGATAAGAAATATGTGCATAAAATATATGACAGAAACACATTTGCTAAATAAATTTCGGCATGCACATCAAAAAGGGTCCCACTTTACAACAAGGTTCATTAGTTAATGTTACTTAATGCATTTACTAACATGAACAAACAATGAACAATACATTTACTACAGTATTTGTTCAGGTTAGCTAACAATAGTTAATGAAAATACAGTTGTTCATTGTAAGTTCATGTTAACTCATGGTGCATTAACTAATGTTAACAAGCATGAGTTTGGATGTTAATTATGCATTACTAAATGTTCAATTATGATTAATAAATGCTGTACAAGGGTTGTTCATGATTAGTTCATGCTAGTAAATGCATTAACTAATGAACCTTATTGTAAAGTGTTACCCAAAAAGGTCATGCGATTTCGTTTTAAGGGATCATGGGATAACAAAAGGGACCACAAACAAGTAGACCGACCACATTGTAAAACATCTGAAATGTAAAACATTGTAAAACATCTAAAATCCCTTAGCCAAAGTCTGTCATCAAAGCGGTTGGGTATATTTACTTCTCAGAATTGTGCTGAGCATCTGTACTCCCCCCTAAAAAAAGTCTTATTTTGTCATAAGTCATTTTGTCTTAAAATGCGCAAGGAATTTATAACATGCGAAAAAATGCCCACAGTGGTTTCTCTTATCACAGAAAATTCTATTTTACTTTTTTAATTTGGCACCAGTTTATCAGGAAGTGAAATTTTATTCTCTTTCACTCATTGGATGTAGTGGAAAATTGTGCTGGATCTCAACAAAGATCTGAGTTTCGGAAAAAAAAAAATGCTGAGGTCTTCGAAGTTCTCAAGTTGAAGCAGTTTATTGTTACTGTAGAGATGATCGATCAAGCTCTCCCCCTCCAATGTTCAAAAACCCACAGTTTATATACAGTTTCTTATCCATTGTTATCATGAGATATGATGTAACCTCACCCTATTCCCGGCTCCAATAGAATCCTAGCTTTATAATTGATGGCTGTATGTTTTTCTTCATATACGTACGGTTATGTAGCATGTGCTTACAATCATGTGTTCATGATCATGTTATTTCCATACTTTTTAAGTGATTCTCCTTATGCTATTTTAGTGAGGGTTGTTTTTGTCTTGGTCAATACATACATTTGCCTAAATGTATTGCATACGCCCTGTCTGCATGCTCTCACTTAGGCGCATGACTTGCTGTGCATCAATTATAAGGCCCTGTGTGTCTGTGTCTCCTCTGTCACTCGAATCTAGGTATTTCTATACATTTTTAACAGTGTATTTGAATAGTAATCTATAACAGTGGTTACAGTCCTATGATTGTATAGCGATTTACATAATAAAAGTTCCTCTATGCATCAGAAATTCTCATATGGAAACAGTGCTTTATTTGCAATATGTTTTGTCATATTTTAATATAAATTTACAGTTAAATTTTACTAATTTAATTTACTGTTAAATTATAGCTACATTTACATCTTTGGATGTAATCTTACTGTACCTACTAAAAGCTCAGTGCTTTAAGGCAACACAGTGGAAGTGAACACGGTAAGAACATGACCTATTAGTTACCTCCATAATTCTACAGTCGAACGATCACATTTAAAATCCAGAGATTGTTGTGTACACCATGATTTTTTTTATTGAATTCACTTTAATGTGTAATATGACTAAAAATGGGTCATAAACGAATATTTTCTCAATTCAAATGAGCAGCAGTTTGGACCCGGAAACAGTATTCCAGATGTCACTGATACCTTATGACTTATATATATATTCAAAATACGTTCAAAATTGTTAATTGATAGATTTTATGGATTTGAGGAATTTCTTTTTAATCTCTCATGTTTCTGAAAATTTACAGCCCAAAAAAATAGAATAAAATGTTGTATCAGGGTTTCCGTGGGGACTTAAAAAGTATAAAAATTTGATAAATGAGTTATGACTAAATTAAAGCCCTTAAAAGGTATTTAAAAGTCTTAATTGCGTTTTTACAAGGTCTTAAATTTAGTTCAAGCGTCATCGAAAGTGTTTGACTCCAAAAAAGCATATATAATATATTTATTTTCCTCCTAATATTAACAAAATCGTGCTCGATCCACATGGTTGGTTCAGGCCAGGGCACGTCCGGCAAAGCTCCTTTGTCCTGGTCATGTCATGTAATTTGCGACAAACGCAGATAAATGAATTGACGCTCTCCACATGTAGACAACCATAGAGCAAAACAGATGGCAAAATGAGAAAATGTAAGTTCTTACTTCTTGTTGGAGAAAGGCGAGTTTAAAAAGTTACTGAAGCCTGTTGCTGAAAACAAGCACGTAATTTATTCTTTCAAGCTTATCTGAGTTCTGTTGCATGGTTGTGCTCCATTGATTTATTTAACGACAACTGTTTATTAACAACTGTGTATTAAGTTAAAGGTTTGATACTGATTAGAACTTGAAGTAGCGATGAGGTCTTAAAATATTCTGAGAAGGTCTTTAAAAACTCTTAAAAAGGTATAAAAATTATCATTAGGATTCCTGCATATACCCACTGTATATAACCTGGCATATTATAAATTAACAAATACTTAAGTGAAAACCTTCAGAATTCAGATATGATAACAATAATAATAATATAATAACAATAATACATTTTATTTGTAATGTGCTTTTCTCAAACTCAAAACACTACAGAACAACTGAACAACAATAAATAACATAAAATACCAAATTGCACAAATAGTAAAAAATGACAGAAATCATCATAGATTAAAAGCATCAGTAAAAAGGTGAGTTGAGCATTTTCTTAAAAATGAATAATTTCTTATTTCTTAATTATGAGTAATACTGTGCACTTTGGTGAGCGTATGTGACACTGAAAATGAGATTTATGTGGGGGAAAATTATTTTAAGAAAAAAGCCTTTGAAAATATGGATCTACAGAAACAAACTGTTGAAGTGTGACAAAAAATGTATTTCAGACTGGAAAAAAAAACATAAAAAGGCAAAAAGTGCAAAATCTGAAAAGAATAGGAGTGTTTTTGCCTGCCGTGCTTCGCCTTTAAGGCTGTCACGACTGATCAAATGAGCTGAAGAAGTGTTTTTATTATAATTTATTATGGCTAATGAAGCTGTGTTTCACCTCAGCAGACCCTGTTGCTTTCATCAGCTCTAATGGGTAACGGGGAAGCAAGAATGTGTGAAGAAAAGAGAGACAAGCTCAGGTCAAAGGAGGACACATTGTTATGGAGGCTGGTATATAAGCAATTACAGTTTACTGTCTTTATCGTTTAATAGAAATCAAAACTGTCTATGTTATGTTGATAAATGATGTATGTAGCCTATACCGTGTGTGTGTGTGTGTGTGTGTGTGTGAGAGAGAGAGAGAGAGAGAAAGTATTTATTGTTTAAATCATATATTTTACTGATTGTAGAAGATGGAATCATTTATTCTAGATATTCAGTTGAAGTCAGAATTATTAGCCCTCCTTTGACTTATTTATTTATTTGTACGTAGATTTGTTATGTAGTTATTCTGCTATTGTGTTAGTGTTAGTGTTAGTATCTAAATAAATACAAATGATCAAAAAAGTGTAGTATTATAGTACAAATTAAAAGTTCTGTTGCTGTGTCATTATTATTTTGTATGTTTTTATGTTTTTGACCAAATTAAATACATTTTTAGTAACAAAATATTTTGAAAATATATTATACAGTATGTATTTCTTTGTTTATTTTCTGTCATGAAATGTTTGAATTATATAAAAATTATAACAAAAACACTAAAAGCAATCTATACTTTTACCAGAAGAAGAAATTATGTATTTATTTATTGTAACTGCTTTTACTCTTTATGAAAGAAACTTCATGTTTTTATGTCTTTATTTCTTACTTAGAGTTGTTGTCTTGTTTCCAGTTCAAAGATCTGAAAAATCCTAAATTAAAAACACTTTCTAAACAAAAATATTGGCTTGTTTTAAGAAATAATGTTTCAAAAGTAAGTGAGTTTTTCCTTAAAACTAGCAAAATAACCGCCAATTGGGGAAGCAGAATAATCTTGTTTTCGCTTTAACATAAAATGATTTTGCATAGTACATTGGCAGATTATTTTGCTTGTTTTCAAGAGTTCAAACTTAGCTAATGCTAGACACTGATTGCAGATTTGGCATGTTGTCCAAGGAGAGAACCCTGAGCTCGTAGATACTTTAGCCCAGGGCTCCCGTCTGGTCATTTTGCATAAAAGGGGGTCTAAGATCAGGTAGGCCTCGAGAGCTTCCATTGGTATTGGACCAAAAAGGGGGAGATGGGGTGGATGGGGGATTATTTAAAAAATGAAGAAAATAGAGGTAAGAAAAGAGGACTATTTATGTAGGCTTAAATTCATTTGTTTGTTTTATCATTGATTGTTGATGTGAGACCAGTCGTGTTCAATCAAAGCACATGATCCTCTCGCAATTTGTAACTATTAATGTTGACGTTCATTTGGACATCCCATTCTATACACCAGGAGTTTTACCTTCTCCCCTCTTGTATTGGATACAGAACTCCCATTAGTAAAACTAATCGGTTCAAATTTTCATTTATCACCTTTGCAGTAAAATTTAAATTAAATCCAGTTAAATTTAGGGTAGATTTGTATTGTACAATAAGTTCTGTAGTATGTGTGATATGCGTATACGTATGCTGCAACCAAGTTTGTCTTAAAACTAAAACTAACTATCATTTCTTCAGGGTATCCACGTCATTTAAAAACCTTAAATTGTTTCTATTTCAAAAACAAAATTCTAGGCCTTAAAAAGTTCTAAATTTACTGAAATACTTTCTTGTAGGTTTTAAATCATCTTAATTTTCCTTTGTTTATGTAAAGCTATCAATCAATCCAACACACATCCAATCACCAAAATATCTCAATAAAATCTTAAGCAAAAGTCTTTTTATACTTAATACTATACCAGTCTACTATGTATACGTTTAGTTTTTAAAGACTTTTTTTAAAGTTATGTTGAAAAAAAATTTATGTATAAAACTAAGGTCTACTTTTCTGCTGGGCCATTAAAAAAATCGAAATGGTCTTAAAAAGTCTTAAATTTGATTTGGTGAAACCTGCAGAAAACCTGTTCCTCAATCAAGACAATATTTATTTTTGCGTGTCTAGAAATGCTTCTTAAATTCAAGAGTTTTTAGATATTTGGACTAGACACAAGACAAACATTCTAAGTAAAACAAGCCTTTTAGCAGTATATTTTGTTCACATCTACAATCACACTGTTTTCTCTGTCGTCTCAGCGGTGAAGGACATCAGAAACACAGATGGTTGTGTCTGCTTCAGCGGTGGTGTCCACACACAAGATCAGAGAGAGAATGATAATCGCAGAAGCCAGGCATTTATCTCTGCTCCAGTCCATGTCGACGCTCTTTTTGTATGTCTTTCTGTTTTTTTTCTTGGTCTTTACATGGCCTTGTTTACACCGTTTGGGTTTAGAAAGCACAACAGTTCATCGTTTTGTCGCCTTGTGCTGTAATTGGCCATGTTTTTCCTGCTGTAACCTTTATCTGACTATATCAGTCAAAGATTTTGCTGCCCAGAGAAGATGAAGTTGCCACAATTCCCTTCTCAAATGGTGTTTGACTAATTAGATTTCTTGAGATGAAAGTGTGTGTGGGTGCTCGTGTGTGTATGGCTCATTATCCCATGATCGCATGGCTTCATCATTCAGGAAAGTGGAAAAGTAGTAAAAAATATATCTAAAGGGGATTAATGTCAGCTATTGGAGTGTAACATTATAGTTATGAATTTTCCATCATAACACATTAGCAATTTTGATCATTGCCTTTGTAATTTATTATAACTGTGGGTTTAATTAGTTGCATTTATACATTAAAAATGTAATCGTCATGTTCTGTTTGCTCTGTTCAACGAATCAAGGGAATCTTTTGATTTCCATAAAATACAATTCCTTTTACATTATTCAAGGCAAGGCAGGTGTATTTATAGAACACACTTTACACAATGGTAATTCAAAGTGCTTCACATAAACAAAAATAAAAGAAACAAAATAATAAAAATGATTAAAAGAATTCAAATGGATAAAAACATATTAAAATGTGCTAAAACATTATAAAAAGAATGTTATAAAAGCATGAAGAAGAAAAGAAAGACACAATAGTGCAATCTGTCGGGTGTAGCACAGTGCTCATTTACTAAAGACACAGCTAAACAGATGTGTTTTCAATCTTGATATGAATGTGTCTGATGTTGGGGCACATCTGATCATTTCTGGAAGCTGATTGCAGCAGCGAGGGGCGTAGTAGCTGAAAGTGGATTCACCCTGCTTTGACTGAACCCTTTCTAATTTAAATGAAGTTTAATTTTAAACTAATTTCGAGAGGAACATGTGCTCATGATTGACCCAGCTGGTCCACATTAGCTAATTATGATCCTCCAATCAAAGGATCTCAAATCACTATATATATCCTCATTTCCTTTCTACAACTATCTTCGTCTGGAAGAAACCCCCCTCCTCCCTTTCTTCCTCCTTTATCCAGAATGGGCGGCACGGTGGCCCAGTGACTAGCACTGTTGCCTCACAGCAAAAATACCAATGCCGTTGGGTCCTCGCTGAGCCATCTGGTATTTCTGTGTGAAGTTTGCATGTTCTCCCCGTGTCCGCGTGGGTTTCCCCCGGGTTCCCCGGTTTCCTCCCACCATCCAAATGTGCTCTATATTATAGATAAAACAAGCCTAAACCTTTTTTATAATGTCTTACTCTCAGGAAGTTCGCCTTGGCCTCAGCAGCGGGGGAGTTTGAGATAGACCTGAGCTCAATCTCCACTCGCCCTGCAAAAGGGGGGGAGCCCTGGGCTCGAGGGTCCCTTGAGCTCAGGGCTCTCTCCCGGGACAGCATGCCAAACAAGCTATGTATAAATCATGAGCTAAGTGTGAACTGAGTGATCTGTTACGTTAGTATTACGTAACGGTATTTTTTAGTGAGTATATCTGTAATGTATTGAGGTCCTAAATCATTTAGTGTTGACGTTATCATCCACTCTGCAGATCTCTTGCATGCACCCATACTGAACGTAACCCCAAACCATGATTTTTCTTTTACCAAACTAGACAGATTTCTGTGAGAATTTTGGGTCCATGCGGGTTCCAATAGGTCTTCTGCAGTATTTGTAATTATTAAGGCAGTTCAATAGATGATTCATCTGAAAAATCTACCTTTTGCCACTTTTCCAAATGATTAACTAAAAATACAGTTATTATATGTTGTTCTTAAAACTGGGATCGATGACAAGACTTTAGTCAGGCTGTGTACTGTTATAGCTACCTGAGCATTAGCATCTACATTTGCACAGAGTGTGTTTGTGAAGTTCAGGACAGCATAAGTGTTGCATCTGAGAACATTTCTGTCCACAGATGACACCAAACACCCTTGTCATAACGTTTTAGCACCACAACATTAAATTCTTCAACTCCAACAATGGCACTGACTGCAGGGAACCAGCCATTTAGCATTAGCCTCATGCTATTCTTAGTGCCCTGAGGCTTATGAAGATCTCCTTTTCCTGTCTATAAACTCTTCTGATTTTGTGGCGCATCGCTGTAAGTGCTGGCTAATGTCTTGTTGGAAAGGTCAACTGGGCTTTTAAGCCTCCCCGTAGACCTGCTGACAGAACCAGCCTTGAAATTACAGAATACATTATAACAGATTGACCTCAGCTCCAAACTCCATCAAGGAGAAAATTACTTGAGATGTACAGATTAAAAAACGCTCGTTCTCATTCCCTTTCTGCTTTGAAGGCCGTGTGGGTTCATATTGATGTGTATAAATACATATTTATGTGCTTTTTGTGCATATCGTTGTCTTTTAAGTAGGTGTAATAGTGTGCACCCCCTTGTCTAAGCGAGAAAACGAGCTGCAAAATTAGAGTACTTTTGTCGCAATCAACACGCTGGTCTACGCTGCAAACAAGTGTTGATTATAACAGGAGGTTGCTAATTTTGTCAGCAGGTTTGGTATATTGCTACAGCTTGCAGAGCTCTCAAGGAGAAACTGGGGCGTATGTTAAGGTGGTCAGTCTGATTAGTGGAACTTGGTAGGTGTTTTTAAAGTACTGTAGGTATAGATAGCCAAAAACTAAACCAAGGTGATCCAAACAATGAATCTGAGTTATCCCTATCGATCACATTCAAATTAAATTTCACCTCAGTAAATCTATACAGTAGACAAGAGAGCAATATATACTTAAATAGTGAATTGAAAAAGTTAATAAATTCTGATATATTGGAGAATATTGCAATATATTTAAAATGACAATAATATTGTATTGTGAAATTGAAAAATGCAATAAATTGTCATGTAAAGCAGAAAATCACAATATATTAAAAATCAAAATGATATTGTATTGTGATATTGGTGATAGATTGGTCTACATGAAATCTGCTCGCGCAGAAATCTGCAGATTTTTCGTACATAACTAAGTCTATTTATTCACTTGTGTAAATGTGTGTAAATATATATTTATTCATTTTTTTTATTAATTTCAGTAATGACTAATATGAAAATATTCATTTGATTTATTTACAATAAAGTTTGTAAAGTAATATTTTCTGTCTTGTGGTAGATATATTATATGAGAGACTTGCTTTGTTTACCAAATAAGTGGATCTAATTGGATTTACATTGTAAACATTAAATAAAAGATTTTTTTTTTCATAAATAAAATTTAGTTATGTACTCTGCTTTTTTTTTTTTTTTTTTTTACAATTTTTTACAAAATTCTCAGCAATAGGCAATTAATTGCAATATATAACAGTATTTCATAATATCTTCAAAATCGCAATAATGTTGTGACAATGCTGCAATGCGAAAAAGGTAATAAATTGCTAAATATGACAGAATATTGCAATATATTTAAAACTGCAATAATATGTGGTGATACAAGTATTGTGAAAATAAATACATTTTGTGAAATAAATTTTGACATATTGCAAAAATATTGTAATAAAGTACTCAGCATAAATGATTACAACCCATTTAGAAAATGAACATATTTATCCATTTCTAAGTGAATGCAGGCAGTACATTTTGATGCATTTAAAAAAAAAAACCTGCTGTGAGGCGACTGTGCTACCCACAGTGCCAACTGTGCTGCCCCAACAGTCCAAAGACATGTGCTATAGGCAAATTGGGAAAGCTAAATTGACCGTAGTGTATATGTGTGAATGAGTGTGTATGGGTGTTTCCCAGTGTTGGGTTGCACTTGGAAGGGCTGCGTAAAACATTTGTTGTATAAGTTACCGGTTCATTCCGCTTTGGCAACCCCAGATTAATAAAGGGACTAAGCCGAAAAGAAAAGGAATCAATGAATTTATAAACAACCAAAGGTGACTAAAGTGCTGTGCATAGGACTACTAAAGATAGAGAATAATATAAAATCTAAAGAAAACATTTAATAAGTAATTATTTCATTCATTTTCTTGTCGGCTTAGTCCCTTTATTAATCTGGGGTCGCCACAGCGGAATGAACCACCAACTTATCCAGCACGTTTTTACGCAGAGGATGCCCTTCCAGCCACAACCCATCTCTGGAAAACCATTTAATGAGAAAAAAAAAAAACAGTAATCAAGGAGTATTCAAAGTGAGAGAAAATAGGTCTTTAAAACAGACTTAAAGACAGAAATAAAGTGGGAAAGCCTAATGTGAATGGGTAGAGTGCAATAATATCGTAATATATTTAAACTGTGTACAATTTGTGTGCAGTTATCACTACCTGTATTTTTCAGAGGTTAATTTAAATGTTAAATGCATTTTGTCAGCTGAATTTCCCCTGCACTGTCTATATATGAACCACTGGTATAACCTGCACATTTCCAGACTAGAAAATGCTTAGAATTGAGTCATTTGCCAAACAGTTTATCTTCATTTCCAAACTGGCATGGCTGAAATCCACAAGTGTTTGTATGCGTATCTCTGTTAGGTGTCTCTCCATTACAGTTAGAACATGTATGTGTGTGTTGTGTGTATGTGTGTGTGTTGGACTGGTATAGTGTGGCAGGAAAGGTCAGTTTCGTTCACCCCCTCAAATCAAACACTCATTAATATTCAATATGGAAATATGAGAGCTCGCTTTTTCCAACCAAAGACGTAACTGTCTCAGCTTTGTCCACCCACCACCACTGATTTCAAGAGTGAGATTTATGTCACTGAGCCATTTATGCAGACAACGTTGTAAATATAGTCCACTAAATACATACACATTACTTCTTAAACCATCAAATAATCATAGTTTAATCCACACTGATATTATTGCGTTTTAAAGCTTGACATTTATGTTTAGCACTGATTTAGCTAATATGCATTTTACTCAAATTAACCCTGACCTTCAGATGTGGCAGTTGCTGTCATTCTCATCACAACAAATAATGGTGCACCTTTTTTTTTTTTAAGCGAGCGTGTTTGGTTACCACGAAGACAATAATGTGTGTGGAGAGCTTGGGATGACTGATGAGAAATCTGTAATTATGAAAATATTCTTTCAATGTAAGTAATTGTGCTGTAAGTGTGTAAAATGTAAACATTTTCGAGCATTACCTTTTGTGTCCTGATTTTCAGCAAAAAATATTACAAATAAATTAAAAACATTAATATGATTTGCAGTAGATGCTTACTAAGATGTCATTCAGTTTGGCTAGGTTATGTATCAAACATTTTTGTTAGGCATATTTACCATGAGTATCATTAATGTCATATTAAAAGACTTGCTGATCACAGTGCCGCTCCAAAATATCAATTATTTGTCATTTTAAATATTTATAATTGTTAAAAATATAAGTAAAATAAAACAATACAAAACAGTATGTTGAGTATACAATAGATATGCTGAGTATCGGATATACTCTATTATGAAGAATAAACAGTAAAACAATAAAACTTTCTTGTTTTATTTTTAAAAACAGTGGTTTGTTCTGTAGACAATCACAAAAAAAAATTGCTTAGGAGGGCTAATAGTATTGACCTTAACATTTTTTATTGTAAACTTGCTAAATTATTATTATTTTTTTATTTATTTTTCATTTTAAATGTAATTTTTATTACATTTTTAAATTCATTTTCCATTTATTTATATTTTCTCTTTTAGAAGATGTGTTTGTTTTCTTTATTCAAAATTAGTATTTTTGTTTTAAGGGGTTAGTGGGAAAACAAAAAAGTAGGACAGTCTGTATTTTTTTTCTATGTTATGTTGTATACTACTATATATGGTCTTGGTAAACACAATTAAAAACAAACAAACAAATGAATGAATAACAGAAGGGTTAATAATTGTGACCATATCTACATTGGCTTTTAAAAACTTTATATCACTTTGCTTTTAGAAACTTTTAATAATTTAAAATATTAAAAAATGCCTTATGATTAATATGATTTTATATCATTATTATATTTTATCAAGTATACTGGTCAAAATAAGAATGTTGTCAAATCTTTTCCTTAAATATATCTTAAACTAAATGACAGTGGAATATTAATTCACCCAGATTTTGATACTTTGTTTATACACTGTTTATATATATATATACACACACACACATACACACACACACACACACACACACACACACACACACACACACACACACACACACACACACACACACACATACACACACACACACACACACACACACACCAAATAGCTTACTTTTAACAATTTGGACTTGATTATGTCGTTTATAAACTCACTGGCCACTTTATAAGGTACACCTGTTCAACTGTTTGTTAACGCAATTTTTAAGTGATTTCAGCCAATCACATGGTAGCAACTCAATGCATTTAGGCACGTAGACAAGTTCCAGACCTTCTGCTGCAGTTCAAACCGAGCATATATTCCATATTTTTTTTGCACACTTTGGGCCTAATATTACCAATTTAGCATTGTGTCAATGCCACAGCCTACCTGAGTATTGTTGATGACCATGTCCATGCCTTTATGACTACAGGATAACATGCCATGGCATACAGCGCGAATCATCTCAGACTGGTTTCTTGAACATGACAATGAGTTCACTGTACTCAAATGGCCTACACAGTCACCAGATCTCAATCCAATAGAGCACTGTGACAACTGTGTGATGCTATCATGTCAATATAGATTAAAATCTCTGAGAAATAATTCTAGTACCTTGTCGAATCTATTCCACGAAAACAATTAAGGCAGTTCAGAAGGCAAAAATGGGTCTAACCCAGTACTAGTAAGGTGTACCTAATAAAGTGGCCAGTGAGTGTAGTTTATATACACTAAATATCTTCATCATTATTATTATTATCATTATACTGAATAAAACACATGAAAGTGAAGATTTAATTCTTTATTTTGCCCTTATTTTTCTGTTCCTCCGGCGCAAGAAGAATAAATAAAAGAAACACAAACACAAAGCAATATATTAGAAAGCACATTGCCATATCTGCATTTCTTAATTTCTGGAGTAGCAGCTGCCTCAGGGAAAAAATGAACATCACTGATCTTTTTGTTAGCTTCAGTATATAAACATGTGCGTCATGCCTTGTTGAAGTTGTTATCTAGAAACTCTGCAAAGCACTGGTGAATATGAAAACCACCCCAGCTCTGTGTAATCCATTAAAGCGCCGTTTGTTTTTGTTTTATGTCACAAGCCTGGCTTTACAATATTGGACTTATTCTCTGCACTTATCAGAAATTACTGTAACAAACAACAGATCCAGTGCCTGAAGGCTTTAGAGGGGCTGATAAAACTCTCCATCCTCTTTCTGGTGCTGCATGGAGAGAGTGTATAAATGGACGTGTCTCGGTGTCACCATTTTGTTCTTGTGCATGTTTGCTTTTCTAACGACGCTTGTGTCAACAGTTTCAACCATTTCACAACCATCTGTTGGACTGGTTGGATGGTTCATTAATGCACCTTTCAGGATGTGATACAGAGTCAAACAGGATGTCCAAAGAGCAAGGAAATTAAAGCCTCGTGTTTGACTGTTTCTTCCCACCATGCATTTTGTATTTAATAGATGTCTAATAGACAGACGCTTAAACACAGTTTAATCATAACCATGTCTTGGTTAAAACAAGGCTAAACTTGGGCTGTCAATAAAAATATGCAAAACAGTTATCCAAAAATAGACTAAAAAAGTCATCAAATACACAGATTAGCCTGACTTCACGTGTGTAGTCATTCATTCGTATGTGATGACTAATTGATTTTTGGACTATTGATAGACGTCTATTAGACTTTGACTGACAGCCAAATGTTTTAATGAACATTTTAGATTTTGAACTATACAACAAAGCCTGCCATCCACCTAACAGAAAAGTAAAATATATTCAAGAGTTCACACTTAGGCTTCATTTACACTGCAGATCATGATGGTCAATTCCGATTTTGTGACTGTATACGATTTTTTTGCTGACCTGCTTACATCATCTTCTAAAAGTGACTTGTATCCGATTGTCTGCATTTACACAGCACACGGCAAAGGCACAATGACCAGGAAGAAAGAGCGGGCGCTGACTAACAGCTATTAATTAAAGAGTTCTCTTTTCTCTATTCCTGTATGTAATCTGTTCGCAGCTTTTGACAAGCAATTTTACTATAGTTTGACAGAAAGGCTCACATTTGTCCATCTTCTTTTGAACTATAGGCTTTTTTTAAAAAAACCTTTAGGAATCTTAAAGAGCCCATATTATACATGAAATAGGGTCATATCTTGGTTGTAAGGGTCTCCAACAACAGTCTAATATGCATGCAAAGTCAAAAAACACTTTCATGGTCTTATAATCTGCATTTATTTTTAGCTAATTATCCCAGCGACTCCTGTATGAATCGTCCACTGATTCATTTGTTCCCAAACCCCTCCTTAGCGCGAAGCTAATCTGCGCTGATTGGACCGATGACAGTCTGTCACGATTGGTCGACTGCCTTCAGTCAGAGAATGAAATGCCCAATAGCTAATCAGCAATATAAAAAGTAATCACAGTTCATACGCGCTCCATAGTGTAGGCGTGGATTTTAGCTGCCACACACACACACACAAACACACACACACCTCTGGACGGCAACGCTCCCGCTTCCGCCCGCACCCGCCAGGTTTTAGCCGATCCCGCTTATATTTAGAATTTCTTGTCCCGGTGCCCGAACCGCCCCGTTTTCTGCCCGCCGCGCCCGATCCCGCTAAAGAGCGGGGGAGAACATATCCGAAAATCACCCAGCTAAACAGTCCAGAGACAGCCAGACAGAGCTCTCTCTCTCTCTCTCTCTCTCTCTCTCTCTCTCATACGCGCGCACTAACACATACACACAAGCGCCAAGCAGACACACAGGCAGGCAAAGCTCTGTCCCATTCGCATAGCAATATCCACGATATTGCTAGACAGCCCGCTCCCGTCCCCAATTAAACCTGTTACCGACCGCTCCCGCGATTGATTCAGAAATTTATTCCCGCGCAGACCTCTACCACGGAGCTCCGTAAACAAACAGCACGCGTCGCGTTTTTAACGTGACTTTGCACGCGATAAGAGAATATAGCCAGTTAACCTGATACAGTACACGCGGTTACAAGTAACAAATCACAACTAAATACATTTACAAGCTAGAGTAAACGAGGCAACTTTAATCGCACGTACTTACACTTGAGGAATGGAGGAAGAAACTCATCCTGACGTCCATTAGTAAGTTACTCTCTACTGATCCTTCCTTTAATAAACGCAGATGAAGTATTCTTTGTAGCATGTAGTTTCCAGTAGTTTCCAACTGCTTGGTTATAATGCTGAGGTTTCATCTCTGGGTAGAGAATCGATAATGTCCATCTGCAGTGTGACTTCAATCGACCGGCATGTTTGTGTGCGTGTGTTTGTGGGTGTGTGTGTGTGTGTGTGTGTGTGTGTGTGTGTCTGGGTTTCTGCGTCAGAGGGCGGGGCCTCAGGTTTGAAATCTCCCGGGTTTGCGCGTGCACGTGAATAACTTGGTTTCGTTCATACGTCATGGCGAAACACCTAATGAATCGGTATCAAGGCGACTCGTTTGAAGCACTATGAGTCGACTCTTTTATAGATGAATCAACCGTTTTAAACACTGTACACTAACAGATTTAAGCCTTAGCTGGATACTTCACTTCACTTAGAGCTGTGTTACACACTACATGGAGGGGAATTTTCAAAAACCCATAATATGGGCTCTTTAATGTAATGTCCATGGCGTCACTTATGCACGTGATGTAGCTATGCACTAGTTTTATATTAGTTTATATTGGTTACGGGGTCGGACATTGCGCTCTCTCGCTCTGGCTAACATGCTTAAGTACATGTGTCATATCAGGGATTCTCAACCAGTGGCCCTCAGCGATCCTGTAGGTGGGCCGCAAGATTTATTTATTGTACTATAATTATTTGATTTCATTATTCAATATGTTTTATGTAAAATGATTGGTGTAATGGCATTTTGTGTTTTCTGTTATTGATTTCTTCGGAGTTGGTGCAAAAAGAGTCTTACTGTAAAATACAAACTTAACCGATGCACGTCAAATAGGACTATATGCTCAGTTGTAGAAAGTAAACCGTCATGCAAATGTAAAGTTAACGATGATTAGAGTTATAACCAGTTCATGCATGTCTCACATCTGCAACTCGTATCAGTCTCAGGGTGCTTTCACACTTGTGAATTGATTCAGTTGTTCCGAAACAGGGAATAAAATTGTTAAATTGTTGCTCTTTGCTCTTGGTGCGGTTCGCTTTCACACGGCCAAGTTTCCAAAAGAGCTAAAACAAGTCACGTGAGTAAACTCTCCTCACATTGGTCAGAGTGTCAGGGTTTATTTTACCGAGTCCCGCTCAGCTGTCAGGAGAAGTGGTGGTTCGGTGGTGTTTGACAAGGTGCGTGCGACGTGTTTGAAGAGCGAGGAGAGATGCGGTGGGGAGGGGTAAGAAGGGTGCGCAACGTATTTTTTATAAAACGTTGTAGAAAATTAAGATGATAATAATAATATAGGAAAAATAAATGTTTTGCTAATAAATAAAGGTTTGAAATAATTTTCTCCAGTCAACCAGTTTAAGAAAAAAATGTCAGACGTCAAACTCGTTTGTGTTCTAACCACATGTGCTTGGTTGTGTACTATGGCAATGAAGTGTTTAGACTTTTAAAAACATTTTAGTAATACATTGAGCCACTAAACATTGTTTATCTAGGAGGAAAATGCTAATTACTTCCAAATACTTCAAATATTGTCTGTGTTAGTAAATGCAAGGCTATTTAGGCATAACGCTGTATGACAAAGTTTCGGACAACACTTCTACAGCATACAGCTAATGAAACAGTCAGATTCGGTAGTGCTTTCAAGTTCTAAAGAAAGTTATAAATGATAAACTATCTTAAGTAAAACAAATACATTTATAGATATCATGAGTATATAAGAATTTTACTCACCTGGGAAATGAACGCCACATGAATGGTTTGTGAGCACAATTAAGTGCACACAGCAAGCCATATTATCTGATAATTGTAGGAAATAATTCCAAAAGGCAACTGACTGTGTAAAGCATAAACATAACATAAAACAAAACAAAAATGTGAGATTATTGCACAGTTCAGCTGAGGTGACAAGACAGCGAGCAGCGAGACCTAGCTGTCACTCAAATGGCCACAGTCTTAATTATGCAGACTTAATAAAACTTTATAAAAACAAAACAGATGAGTTAAAAAAAGTTCACCCCCTCACAGTTGTCATGAAAAGTAATATAAGCTATATACAACAAAACCATCTTTTGTACCAGGCTGTAAACATGTTTTTATCCGCTGTAATATTGGCCAGTTTAGCATTGCAGTAAGTGAACATCTGGAGTTCCTGGAGCCAGCCCCCCAAAGGCGAGTTGATGAATTGCAGTTTCAGTTACTTTCTTATTGGCTTCACGAGGGAGAGCAGGAGTTCCTGGAGCCAGCCCTCCAAAGGCTAGTCGATGAATTGAAGTTTCAGTTATATCCGTATTGGCTTCATGAGGAAGAGCAGGATGTTGCAGCTTGATTCCAAACTAACAATGTACAAAATGGCAAATTTGAACGCAATTCAAAAACAGCACCCATGGTGTGGAATTGTCTGCAGATGATTTACTGACAATGCACAAATAGGCATTGACAATGTGGCAAATAAGCAGAACCTCATATTTTGAGTAGAATTTAAAAGAATTTAAAGAAGAATGTAAAGAATTTTTTGCAAGTAATGTTACTTTTACTTGCAAACTTTTTCCACCACTGCCAGTGAGGGTCAGATCAACATTGTTCAGGGGGATGGATCTCTAACTTCATATCCAAAAACAAGTACTACACATTATATTTTAAATAAGGTTTCAAAATTCCCTTCTGAATGTGTTTGTTAACGCAGCTAAAGTTAACTTTGTCCCTCATTGTATTCAAAGAAACCAGAACTTTGACTTATTAATTCTGATGCTTAAAGTCAACAATAACAAAGAAACATCCTGGTTTAGTCTCTTCAGAGTCTTTGTCATTGTTTGACCCTGGTTTGAACATGTAAATATTTAATCTCTGGTCATTTCTGACATTTGAGATTTGCAAGTTTTGTTGTTTCTGTCAGAATATCATGTAAAGGCACAAAAATGGCATGTTTTTGCTCACACCCAAGTATGGGTACATTTGACAAGCTTTAATAAATGATTTGTATGGTATTTTGAGCTTGAACTTCACAAACACATTGTGGGGACACCAGAGATTTATTTTAATAATAATAATAATAATAATAATAATAATAATAATAATAATAGTTTCTTACATTTATATAGAGCTTTTCTGGACCCTCAAAGCGCTTTACACACATTTTAGTGGGGAATCGCTTCATCCTCCATCAGTGGGGCAGCATCCACCTGGATGACATGACGGCAGCCATATTTCACTAGACTAGGGTCAAAGTCCATCGCCGATGGCCAATAGACATCACAAAGCTGAGCCGGCATCACTATCCTCTGCCCCGCCCCCCGTCGTAGCAGCAACCCACTTGTGAAAAACACACACTCAGGCCTCGTTTACATTAATACGCATTTTTGAATGAAAATGATCCGCATCCACCCTGGTGTGTCATCTAGCATTTCTTAACAGCTCTTCGTCCACGCTGTAACACTGAAAATGCACATTAGGTGACATTAAACGTGATATTTAATTAATCTTGTCCCTATCTTACAACTCTTGGGTCTTTTGAATCTATAAGGTGACAGGTCACAGTGTCAGTACACTGCTTCAGTCTTTCGCTTTCACGCTTGTACTTAGTAATTTTAGTGAAAACCTCAGATACTGTTGGTTGTTATCTGTTGGTTGTGCACCTTTTTTACAAACCAAGTTTGTCGAGGTCATTATAACGACACAGATCACTCTGCCTGTTCATGGCAAAGTCCCGCTGAAAAAAAGTGATTGACAGGTGGTAATTTGTGTGTAACTTATCTTTATTTATTTATGATTTGGTTATGGGTAAAACAAAGACTATGTGGGTCAGGTAGTTAAAACGGTAGGCTACAAATAATTAATTTGTTATGAATTAGTTAATTATTCATCAATAATCAGTTCACTTCCACCTACGATCAAAATGCCATCGTACATTGCGATGTCTCACATTAGACATCATACAATGTCAAATTGGTCGACCAGTTCTATGCCAGACCACACACCACATACCAGCTGATTAGTGGAGAGAGGACAGAGTGATAAAGCCAATTATCATATTGGGATGGTTAGGAGGCCATAATGGAAATGGACAGAGGCCAGTAGGCACACTTGGCCAGGATGCCGGGGTTTAAACCCTACTCGTTTTTGAAGGACATCTTGGAATTTTTAACAACCACAGAGAGTCATGACCTCAGTTTAACGTCTCATCCAAAAGACAGCACTCACTGAGCAGTATAGAGTCCCCATTAATATACTGGGGCATTAGGACCCACACAGATCACAGGTTGAGCACCTCCTGCTGTCCTTACTAACACCACTTCCAGCAGCAACCTAGCTTTCCCATGTGGTCTCCCATCCAGGTACTGACCGGGCACAGCCCTACTTAGCTTTAGTGGGCGACCATGTAAGAGTTACAGAGAGCTAGCTGATGGGAGGACAGGATTTTACATCTTAGCAAAAGGGTCATAATATGGCTCCTTTAAACGTGTCTCACTTATGCTTTCATCTTGCATCCTTTCAGGTTTGAGATAAATGGTGTTTAAACACTTTGATATTTTACTTCAGAGGTGTTTATTTACGCTGTTTATCTCTCATTAGCCGTCGAGTCTTTATATATGCAGCTCATTTGGAAAACATGAGTGTTTTATTGAAGCTGTTATGACTGTCTCGTCACCTATAGTGACAGAACAAGGGGCCGACAGAGACGTAAATAGAAAACAAGAGCAAGAAAGACAGATCGCAGTGGGTGGTTTGGGTGCATTCTGTCGGGACGGGGTGAGGGCTGCGGATTTAATGGTTTGTCTGCATGGTGATAATTTAGACGCAGAGGCTCGACGGGGGACGTGCCGTGCCATTCATCTTTGTTTTAATTGGGAACATTTTGTGTTTGGTGTTTCTCTGCATTAATAAAGCGAAAGCCCTGAGCTGTTTTGGTTAAATCGAATTAATGGCCTCAAAACAGGTGTGTTTGCTTGCCTGCTTGTGTTCCAGCGAGAGCAAAACACACAGACTGGATCCCAAATGAAGACAAATTTGAAAAAACAAAAAGTTGGAACTTTTTTTTTTTTTTTTATAATTTTGGGGGAAAATTTCTAAGTGGTGTTTTATTGGGCAAGCACAATGTCAAGGCTTTGCTTAGTGGTTACTACTGTTTTATAAGTGATCCTTTTTTCTTTTACTTTTCCTCAAATTCCATTTTCAATGTTTTCTGGTGATTCTGTTGTATAATTAAATGTAAAGCTCAAAACAAAAGTATGTCCAAACAATAATAATTATCATTATCTTTTGCTTATTCTATGGTCTGTTGGACTCGAATGTGTGCCATACAATGGACCATTTACACATTTCTGGGTTTCTCTGTAGCGAAAGTGGTCATAGTTGAGTAAACTTAGGGGCCGATCAAACCGAACATGCTTTTTGAGTTGAGAGACACCTTCTTTGGATTATTTACTAATGGCCACAAGTGTTTTGCGCACTGCTTATGCGCTCTGTGTGCCTTGTGTTTGAACCGCTTGCTGAGCTTTGTTTTTGCCGTTGCGTTATGTTAAATAAAAGTCAACTTTGAGCGGAAAAAGCATGTTCCTATTTGCTGAAAGACTTTCAGAAATGATAAAAAAATTGTGTGAGATGGTACTCAAAAGGGAACAACGTTAAATTTGCTGTCCTGCACATATACTCTGCATGTCATACTTATCACACAAGCGGTAATTTTTTTTTTTTTTTGTAATTAGATGCAAAGATGATATAATACATTAAATAGATTTTTAAAAAAACTAAATATTAAAAACTTTAAAAAATGTAAGATGCTGATTACTGATAAATGCCTCATAACAGTCTTGTTTAAAGGGCCCATCATTAAATGCACAGTTAGTTCAAGTCAGTTTGTTCACTGTTATATGAGCAATACCACACAAGTAGCAGTGAGATATGGCTGTATAACGGCAGTGGTGGGAGGTGTGCATTAAACAGTGTTGATATACAGCCACATCACATTGATACAAATGTGATATTGCATTTATAGAACAGTTTGACGGCGTAATCGTGTTTATAAAAAAGTAAAATCAAACACAGAGAGTCTAAAAACCCTTTTGTAGGAGGAAATACTTTCTTCCGCCTTTCATTCACACCTGCAGCTGACGTCAGAACAGCAGAAGCCATTACTAATTCACCAACGTCACTTCTGAGCTAGTGTTTGAATGATTATCTAGCGTAATGTCTAAAGTGATGACAAAACGGGGGATTTTATTGACATTTTAAGATTAGAAGGCAAAACGGCAGTCTACAGAGATATCTCCTTACAGTATTACAGTCTGTTACAGTCTAAAGTGTTTCTCTGTTGCAATCGGGATATCACAATTATTAACCCAGAAAAAAGCTGCACAATCACTACCAAATTGCTATTGTGTTTGCGATAAGGAAAAATGCTAAGCACATCCAGGCATTTCTTTTTTCTTTCTGCCAACACAACACACATTCCTGATATGTGAGTCCCATCTCACACTCAATAACATCCAGCACTGCAACATACAAAAGAAAGAGATCGACTTAGAATAGTACTTACCTGTTTAATAACGATTTGACCAGCTGTAGTTTAAAATTCCGCTGTATCTGTGGATAGACAAAGTCAACCATCTTTGCTAAGTATGACAGACTAATGGCTGCCAATTCGCTGTCTCTCTGAAATTATAAATATTTTAAAATAGACACTATCCTTATATATAAGCTGCATAGTTGCAATCTAAACAACTACATTCTCAATTAAAAAGCCTTAAAAGTACATTATGTTGTCCAACAGAAGCAATATTTGTCAAACCGAGGAGTGTCCTCTGCTTGTTGCTGTATGTGGGTGGAGTAATACACTAAAATGAAGGGTGAAGAGGCTGAACGAGTGCTGTTACTGGCAGAATATAGCATGGCTGTCAACCAATCAGATTCAAGAACCGGACAGAACTGTTGTACAAAATAATATATGCTACCCTCAAACATTAGTAGTAACCATAGCAGCTCAGTCACAGTTGCCAGAACCCTCATTCCTCTGTGTAATTTCAGTCACGCTGGTGCATGCTTCACCAGGTAGCCATTGGAGGGCAACCGCCTCCGCAATATTCTCAAAATGATTTGTAAATAGGCAGACAACATGTGTCAATATGAGCTATTAGATATGCCTGTGTCATAAATCACACATACATTTGTTTATCTGTCCACCTGTGTCTTGATTCAAAGAGGGCAGATTTATCAGATGTTATAACTGAAGTATAATGAAATATGAATATTGCACTGCAAAGAGCAAAAGTAGTTTTAACTTGTCTACAACTTGGCACATGGTCATTCTTTGCCTTCGCTTCACGCTTTTAAAATCAATTACACGCAACAAGTCTCGTTTTTTAAATTTATTTTTACAGTAGTAATATATTTCTGTCATAATTCTTTTTCGAGATGTGAAGAAGCTTAAACGTTTTTATTTAAGTATACATTATATGATAATAGCTTATTCTCAAATGAAATGGAGAAACGCTTCTGTAATGGTAAACCCTATCATGATTTGAATGTGTACAGCTCTGCTATCAGTTCTTTAATTCAGGGTTTTTCAAATTCAATCACGTCATATTGCATAAATGAACAATTACAATAAAACAATAAACAATTACACAAGTTTCAGTTGTTTTACACAGGTTGTACAACCCTAGATATGAGCAAGAAGTGATACCTAAAGTTAATGGTGTTGTATTTGTGACGCAGGGCCACAAAACCATTTATAAGTGTCTTTTTTTAAATTGATTTATATATCCTCCAAAAGCTGAAAAAGTAAGCTTTCCATTGACAAATGGTGTGTTTAGGATGGACAATATTTGTCTGAGATATGAAAATCTAGAATCTGAGGGTTAAAAAAAAATCGAAATACTGAAATACTGAGAGAATCCTCCTCAAAGTTGTTCAAACGAAGCTGTCAGCAATACATGTTACTAATCAAACATTTTATTGATATATTTACAGTAGGAAATGTACAGTGTCATTATGGAGCATGATCCTTACTTAGAATTCTAATGATTTTTGGCATAAAAGAGAAATCAATAAGTTATGCATTATTAGCAACTGTCAAAATAAATGTGCAATATAAGACATGCCATTTCTTTATTTTGCAGGGAGTTTGAAGTTCACCTTGTATGAACTGCCGCACCAAGCACCGCTAACAAACAAAGGACGGAAAACTAGAAGAAATCAATGCATTTCCATTCAAATCAAGGTCATTAAAGGTTTCCTGAGGCCAGTGGACAGGTATTCACACAGAACATTGACTTTGAAACTGACCTCTCACGACCCCTCGCCTCCCTCTGGTCAAGTTATCGATATTTTCCTTAAAGTAGATGGAACATTACTAACACTTTCCAAACATCGATGCAGAAGCCATTTGTTAAATGTACAAAAACGACTCCAGCCAGTGGTTTTCTCTGCCTAAATTGCTACTTCCTTCCTGTAGATGTGTGTGCGCCTATGTGTGTGTGTGTGTGTGCGTGTGTGTTTTTGTGTGTGTGTGTGTTTGAGATGGAATTGGCAGCGTCTTATCAGCAAATGCAGTCCGCGCTACACTGACACCTTGGCCGCCCATGCAGCTAATGCGAACAGCATCTCTCTAAAGCTACCTGAACTCCAGCTGCGCCAGAGCATCCTGCGGATTTTATTAACATGAGGGCAGACGGCAATTTTTGGTGAGCCGTCATACTGAGTTTGTAATGTTATATTTGGCTCAGTAAATCAGCGAAGGCTTTGTTAAAACCATTTTTTTTAAATGAGAATGGATTTCTTTGGTCTACCCCACATTCGCACCAACGTGTCGTAATAATCAAGCTCAGGCTGTAGATGAGTAAGTCTTTCTAAATGTCACATAATGACTCGGTGACATTCTTAAATGGGCGCTGAAGTAACTCAGGGATTTAATCAAAACCTAGTGCAAGTGCAATCTCAGATTGGCTCAGCTTGGGGATTTCTTTTTGGCTTGATTTTTTTAAAGGGCACCTATGATGATCAACTTTTTTTAACTGTTTAGACAGAACTGTGTGTAGGTTTAGTGTGTCCACTATCATGTTGGAGTGATATAAACACAATAAGTCTCTTTTTTAAATTCACTGGCATTAAAATAGGATTTAAATATCAGTGATTTTAATGTCCACCACAACATAACATGGGAGTGCAGTTTTCCCCGCCCACCAATCTGATTGACAGGTGCCATGTCTCCATAATAACATGTTTACACATGTCCACAGAATACTTGCAAAGTTTAATCAATAAGGTATATCAATAAAATGTTTGATTAGTAATATGCATTGCTTTATTGATAGGCAGATTTCAAACAAAACCAGACTTGTGCAAGAGCTACAGACATATTGGGTTGAGTCATTTTCCGGAAAATTCTCAATAATAGGGCGCAGGTTAACAATATATTATAATAAATTACTATAGTATTTAATGTGAGTAAAAAATTCATACAAAAAAATGTTAGTAATACTGTTCAATCGCTGGAGTAAAATAATAATATAGTGTTATACATTTATTAAATGGAAAGATTTTTATTACATATAAAGATGTATTATAGCTTGTACGTATTAACTTGCTATTAATTAATTCATTATAGTCAATCCATTATATAAATTAAACCTGTTCAATTTAGATCTTTCATATATCTCTGAAAAATGTTTCAAGACAGCAAACGAGTATCTGCTATATTGACTCTGTCAGTTTAATAACGACTGATCGTCTATGATGACAGATAGAAAACGGTTCAGTCTATTATATTGAATGATCAGAAACAACGTTCCCCATTCGCCCGTCTCGATCGGCATATTTGTAAAATATTATACACTTATGTTCATTGTGTACACTATTTATTAACAAAATATATGAAATATATTGACGACGTCCGAGAAGACGTTAATAACATTAACAACTGTCTTAACCATATATAGTTCGCCCCTGCCTAGATCGTGTGTGCTAAATTGTGTGTGCTGAAACGTGTGTGGGTCCAGCCTGATCTCATGAGGAAACTTAAGTATTTTACGTTTTGTCAGTTTAGTGGCTAATTCGTACAAATTCGTACAAGTTCAGTCGTACGAAAATGTAAGATTTTAAAAAGGAGGCGTGGAACCCAACCCCACCCCTAAGCCCAACCGTCATTGAGTGATGAGCAAATCATACTAAATTGTATGAACTAGATCATACAAATTCATACGAATTAGCCACTAAATCAAAAAGTTACGAATTGCGTTGGTGGATCTGCGGCTCTGCAGCTGGATATTATTGATCTGACATAATGCATGAGAAGGAGATGCACACATCAGAGTGGTGGGCAGGAAGAAGCAGCTCATTTGCATTTAAAGCCACAGGCTACAAAACAGCTACACTGAACTTAGACACCAAAAATGGGCAGATTCTGGAGGCCTTAATAAATTATCTGATGATTAGTTTAAGCTAAAACTTCACAGACACATTCTGGAGACACAAAAGGCTTATCTTACATCTTGTAAAAGAGGTAAAATAGGTGCCCTTAAAAAATTTAAAATAAATAAAAAAAAAGGCAGGTTGTTTTATTTAATAAAGCCATTGTTGTGTTTAAATGCATAATTTACAATGAATCTGTCATTAACCTATTTTTTTTTTTTTGTAGAATATCTAAGCTGCTTTTTATCTATATATTTATAGATAAATTATAATTATAATATAGTATGCTATAATTATTAAAGTCAGTAGGTTAAAATTGAGATAAAATACCAAAATTATAGCAAAGGCAAAAATTTTTGAAATGTAAAAATACTAAACGTTATTTGTGAAATAAAATTTTGACAAACAAAAAACTCAAAGTAATTCAAAGAGTTATTAAGTCTAAATATGTTAATCACTAAAGTAAAATTTTGAATAAAAATGTATTTCAATGAATAAATCAACTCATAATAAACTCATAATATTTTTTTTTTTAGAGTTATGACTTTCCAGTCATAATTATAAGATATAGTCTGATCTTAATCTTTGTATTTAATTTACTTCAGGTTTATCTTCATATTGTTCTTTCAAATTTCAACTGTTTCAATTGTATAGCTTTCTATTAAAAATATGAATTTAAAAGAGAGATTTGTGAGGGGTGTAATTATATATGCTGAGCTCTGTAACTGTAAACAAAGCAGCACAACAAACGCCAAATGCAAACCACAAAACTGACATTTATTGACCTAAATAATTTATAATAAATTAATTTGTAATCTGTGCAAATTAATATACTTATACAAATTAATTTGTATAAATATACCAGAGGAAAAAAGTAGTGTTTTCAAACCATAAAGTGAAGTGTATTACACCTTATTTACAACAGTTTGTTGATAAATGCTACTGTATAGTATTAACTAGCCTCTATATTAGTTAAAGTACTTTACTATACATTACTTTAGTATTTTTATATTGGTTTGTAAAATCATATTGTTTACATGATTTATTTTAAGTACTGCAATAAATTTGTCACCCGATACCACCATGATTTAGCATTTATGTTCGAGATGCACTTTTAATGCAGTTTTGAACACACACAATTACTTTTTCAATCGTCTTAACTTAGTTAAAATTAGTTGAAACCTGATTTACAAAACGTTTGTTCATATTTTGTGTAATAAGTAATATTTCAGAAAGTAACACATAAAAAAATGTAATATTAGTTTAATAAAAACATGCACTTGTTTTCCATATAAATTGAAATTTAGTCCAAGTTGGAAAGTTTGAAAGGAATAGGGCATGGGGAGATAACTGGGAAAAGAACACAGCCAGGAACTAGGCTTCTAGCTACAGCTCTAGTGGTGTAGTTGCAAGTGTACAAGTTTGTGATGCAGTCTGCGAATGTTTGTTGTAACGATGGATCTGGGAAACGCCAAATCAACGAACTTTGTTTGTAATAACGCAACTTGCAATCTTTATTTGGCTAACCAGGGTTTTCGAAAATGCACCTAATTGACTTTTTATTTCATAATGTATTGTATTTTATTATTATCTCACAATTACGATTTCTTGACATCATAATCAAGATGTACTCGAACATAATTTGTGTTTCTTATTAAGCTGAAATGTGCTTCTATATCAGTATGAGCAACAAACTGTTGATCTGTTCCTTATACAAAACCAACTGCATAGCTGTGTAAAACATTATTTATTTGAAGGTATTTTACGGTGCTGCATTTTAGCTTCAAAAGACATAAAACATTATGTTATCTTCATTAAGCTTTACATCGTCTTCACAGTAAGTAAACTAGCAGCTTGAACATTGTGCCAAACATCTTCTTTCATTTTCCTCCATTCTTTTTTTCCCTCACAGTGTTGAATTTGGACTACGGAAACGGAGAAGGGCAGCAGAGTTTGTCGGAGAGAATGTCAAGCATTTCCAGGCGGTGACAAGGGCATTGAAACTGGCACCGCCACGGCTGTCGCTTGTAGAAGCCGATACACACACACTCACAAGGTGCCCAGCGGGGAGAGTGTCAGCTCAGCTAACAGAGAATGACAGTCAGCAGTGCCGGCGGATCACACATCAAGACGCACTTCAGCACGCCTGTCCGGCTCGCCGTCTATTAGTACGCGTGGGTAGGTAAACTGGTGTCAGGACTGTCTGTGCAGTATGTCAACATCAACGCCTATTATTAGGCTTTGCACATAATCCAATGGCAACCATTCAGTGACTACATTTTGGCTTGTTTATGTTTGTGTTGATAAATGCTACTCTACGGTAAATATTAGCCCGCTAGTTTAAAAAAAATGACACACTGCTGCATATTTGAGCACTGTTAGAGATAACATGATGTAGGATACATTAATGTAATTAAATAAGATACATTTACTAGCCCTAATGTGAAACAGCTTTTCAAATATTTCCAAAGTGATAACTAACAGAGCAAGATTTCTTTTGCAAAGCATTTCCTATTATATTTTATTTTATTAAGTTTTATTTTGTTTAGTTTAAATGAAATTAAATCTTTAAAAAAAAGTCTTTTTATACAAAAATACAATCATTTTTAATGTCAGTATTATTAATTTTCTGTGTAAATTGTATAATTTCTGTTTCAGCTGGCTACACAACAAACCACTGTGACCCAATGACTTGCTTTATTAACCCAGTTAATCCTTTTAATTGCATAATATCTTGCAAAATTGCAAAAATATTATATTATATATTATAGTCATCAAAAATTAGTTATTAAAATAAATAGTTATCAAAATTAGTTATTAAAACTATTATGTTTTTAAAAATGTGTTGAAAAAAACCTCTTTGTTAAACAGCATACACTCACTAGCCACTTTATTAGGTACACCTTACTAGTACGGGTTGGACCCCCTTTTGCCTTCAGAACTGCCATAATCCTTCATGCCATAGATTCAACAAGGTACTAAAAATATTCCTCAGAGATTTTGGTCCATATTGACATGATAGCATCATGTATTTGCTGCAGATTTGTCGGCTGCACATCCCAAAGGTGCTCTATTGAATTAAGTTCTGGTGACTGTGGAGGCCATTTGAGTACAGTGAACTCATTGTCATGTTCAAGAAACCAGTTTGAGATGATTCACACTTTATGACATGGTGTGTTATCCTGCTGGAAGTAGCCATCAGAAAATGGGAACACTATGGTCATTATGGGATGGACATGGTCAGCAACAATACTTGGTAAGCTGTGGCGTTGACACGATGCTCAATTGGTACTAAAGGGCCAAAAGTGTGCCAAGAAAATATCCCCCACACCATTACACCCCCACCACCAGCCTGAACTGAAATTCTGACCCTAAAATTCGAATGTCGCAGCGGAAATCGTGATTCATCAGACCAGGCAACGTTTTTCCAATCTTTTATTGTCCAATTATGGTGAGCCTGTGCGAATTGTAGCCTTAGTATCCTGTTCTTTGCTGACAGGGGTGGCACCTGGTGTGGTCTTCTGCTACTATAGCTTATCTGCCTCAAGGTTGGAAGTGTTGTGCGTTCAGAGATGCTCTTCGGCAGACTTCGGTTGTAACAAGTGGTTCTTTGAGTTACTGTTGCCTTTCTATCAGCTCAATCGAGTCTGGCCATTCTCCTCTGACCTCTGACATCAACAAGGCATTCGCGCCAACAAAACTGCTACTTAATGGATTTTTTCCTCTTTTTCAGACCATTCTCTGGAAATCCTAGAGATAGTTGTACATGAAAATCCCAGTTAATCAGCAGTTTCTGAAATACTCAGACCAGCCCGTCTGGCCCCAACAGCCATGCCACGTTCAAAGTCACTTAAATCAGCTTTCTTCTCCGTTCTGATGCTCGGTTTGAACTGCAGCTGATCATCTCGATCATGTCTAAATAATGCATTGAGTTGCTGCCAGGTTATTTAGAAATCTGCGTTATAGAGCAGATGGACAGGTGTACCTTATAAAGTGGCCGGTGAGTGTATATACAGTTGAAGGCAATATCATTAGACTCTTGTTTTGTTTTGTTTTTCAATTAATTCCTCTTATTTAAAAAATCTGAAAAATTTAAAAGGGGGCTTATAGTTTTCTCTTTAACTGTGTATATATATGAATATAAAACAATTAAAACACTACTTGAAATTTCTCAGTGTTTCTGAATGTACAATATAGAATTGTGTTTTGAGTAAAACATAATAAAACATAAAAACATATTTCTTTTAAATATATAATAAAAAGTTGTCATTCAGAAAATTAATTTGCATAAAACAACAAGAAATTGTTTCAGTTTTTTTTTGTCATGTTTTCAGACAATTAAGTTTCTTTTTAGACTTCAGAAGAGTTAAGAAAACAATGTCAGAAATAACCTTCCAAATATCCTGATTTTTAGTTTAAACAAAGGAAAATATTTGCTATTCTGACCTATTTAAAACAAATATATTTGCGATGTTCTTTCTACGCAGATGCCAAAAAGGAACGCCTTAAAGGCTTTACACAAAACCCAGTAGCTACGATTCAGTGACCATGGTATTTTGTCAATATTTACGTTGCTAAAAACTGCTGTGTCAAACATCACCCTACATTTAAAAATGTGACACAGTTCAGTGCGTGTTTTCTGGTCCGAGTGCAGATTCAATTTGTCTTGTAATGCTAAATAAATAAGGAAGTCTTTTCGGGCTGGTCTGACTTGCTCTTTGTGTACATTAGCAAGCTAATCTTTCATGACACTTTGAACAATAGCAGATGCCCCTGTGAGTCATTGGTCAAGACCTGCGCTGTCATGTGACCATTACGTTTAAACAGTCTTTGGATAATGCTTATCAACAGACCAAGAAACAAAAATTATAGTACAATGGATTTTTGTACACTTACAGCACATAAGTAACTTCTAGCTTCATGCTGAACGCTCCTGCAGGTTTTCAGTGTTTCATTGAAACTTCTTGAAAATGGCAATAAATTTGTGAATATTTGTACTAAATTTACTATATAGAATGAATCACAGAACAATATATAAGTATCATTTCATAAACATCCTTACTAATATATAGTATAGTATATGCATGGTAAACTATTATGAATTAAATAATTGTAAAGTAACAGTGTTTTCAGACTTTTATATTCAATTTTTAAACAACACAATGGCAATTATTTAGTTCATAAGTTACGAAATCAATATTTGGTGGAATAACCCTGTTTTCAATCACAACAAATGAAAAGATCTGTTAATCTGACCAACTGGCATTGTCTGGAAAAAAATGAAAAATGCTCAAAATGACAAAAATATAAGTAAATTTGTAAAAAGTACTGAACGAAGCAAATATTAACTTTTTGCTCAAACCCAAACCTTATGAATCCAGTACATAGAGAGAAACTGAGAATTTTTTAATGAATTTGGCTCATTATACAAAGCCAGTTTCATTATTGTCACATTTTTTTCACGTAGTACTAGAAAAAATAACATACTACTATTTGAAGTTGTTAACTTCATTGAATTTGATTAGACTATTAGCATCGCGATCAAAAATGAACAAAGAGTTTGGAAAATTTTCCTGTTTATGGTTTTCTTCTGCAGTTACAATATGTACTAAAACCAACGGGACATGAAAGTTGCTATTTGCTAGGCTAATATTGCTATATACTCTCAGTTCTCTGATTCCCAACCCAGGCTCATTCTGAAAATGTACCTCTATATACATTTCTGGAGACCATCAAATAAATCCCAGGAGCTACGTTTTTTTTGCAGTTTTTGTTTACACAAATGCACGAGAGGGCTCTGTGTGCGCTTTTTGAGATCTGTATTTTCTCTCATAAATGCCATTCGCACCTGCTGTTTTCTCGTAAATCCACCAAAGGCCGCTGACTGACTGACTGACTGATTGACTGATCCACCCGTTCTTCACCGGACTCAAACCCTGTCATCTTGGTCATCTCCTCTCTATGTCTCAAGTTTACCGACGTACATGTTAAGCTAACTGGATAAACTAGTAACAGCGGGAAAGCCATCCATAAGGAGGTAAGCGGTCAGCTGGTAAGCATGAAAAGGAACGGCGTCATACTGCCCCGTAGAGTTCATTAAAAAAATTAAATGCAGCCCTACGTACTTCTGGCTACATAATTCACGATCTCCACAAATGTATATAGAGCTACGTTTTCAGAATGAGCCTATGTTGCTTATTCTAGCTTAATAATCAACGACCGTAGCTGAAGCAGGGGCAATGTCTGAAAACAGGCACAATTGCAACTTTTCATTTTCTGTCCTTAATAGACAATGTAACTACAGAAGAGTCAAGCTTTAAATAGGTCTAACGCTAATGGTCTAATCTGATGCAAGGGTCTACGCTAATCTCAGCTAAAAGTTCTCATGTCAAACACTGCAGTTAGGCTGAATGGACTCAAAGAAGTGGTGTTTATTTAAGTTCTACACAGCACCTACCTTAAATTTTTAAAGATGGTGCTATGTAGCTATATTACGTTTACAAGCCTATAAGAACCATTTAGCGATGCTAAATAGTTCCTCAACTACCACAAAGAACTGTTGAAGAACCAATTTATTTGTGACCACATTATGATCAGCGTTCATGATTCTCTTTATTTTCACTTTGATCAGCTAAAGAACCAATACTCTTGCTATATAGCTCTTAAATTTTTTCCCTATGATTACGAGCCTATAAGAACCACTTAGCAATCCTAATTAGTTCCTCAACTATCACAAAGAACTGCTAAAGAAGCAATTTTTTGTGAACGCATTATGATCAGCGTCCATGATTCTCTTGATTTTCACTCTGATCAGCTAAAAAGCCAATACTCCTGCCACATAGCATTAAAATTGTTTCTCCTATGATTACAAGCCTATAAGAACCACTTAGCGAAGCTGAAAAGTTCCGCAAATAACACAAAGTACTGCTGAAAAAAAAATTGTGAACAGATCATGTTTCTCTTCATTTTCACTCCTCTTTTCCTCGTTTTTTATCGTGTCTGTGGATTTCAGAAGATCTTGTTTTTAGATTTCAGTTCGTGCAGGGTGATTATCAGTAGGCCATCGAATGTATTTCCCGACTGAGCTTTCGGCCAGACGAGTTAATCAGCATATGGGGCGACTCATTAGCAGAAATGACACTCTGAGTAAGTCCAATCTGAAACATTTTCTTTTGAGGCCCCAAAGTGATTGCAACCTGCCGAGAGATGAAACCCAGTCGACCAGACCAATTACGCGTTTGTCATAACCTGAGGTTATAGAGACGCACTCGCTATTAATCATAAGCCAGCAAAAGTTCTAGAGTTTTCTAGAGTTTAATGTTCATCAAAAAAGTATTAGTTTATTTTGTAAAAATGTAAATTCTGTCATTAATTACTCACCCTCGTGTCATTTCAAACCACTGAGAACTCTCCTCATCCTCCATAGAAAGAAACAGACATTCAAAGTCCAGAAAATTACCAAATTAAACATCCTTAAAAGAGACAATATGCGGTTCAATCAAGTTTATTAAGCTACGAGAATACTTTTGTGCGCACATAAAACCAAAATAAGCACTTTGTTAAACAGTTTTTTTCTCCTCAGTGTCAGTATATTGCGCACATTTTTAAAGATTTCATAAAGTGCTTCGAAATGTGTGTTTTTTAATTTGATGTTTGATGTAATCGCAACTTAAAAATGACGAAAGGACGGGACATCGAATGAAAAGCAAATGAAAAACATCTTGAAGAGGGCGGGGCATGTCAGATGCAAGAGAGCATTTGATTGGTCAAGAAACTAAAGTATTTGATGAGAAACTAAAGTATGAAGTGATGTGAAACAAATTGTCGATCCATTTAGAAGATAGTGACATGTTTATATCAGTTTTATATTTTCTAAACATGAGTTTTGTCAGGATACTAGCTTATAGATTTCCTAAAACTATTAATAATAAAAATAACTTTAATTTCTAGGGAGCATTAGGGTGCACACTGCTCTTGAATGCGCACAATATACTGAAACTGAGAAGAAGAAACTGTAGAATAAAGTTATAATTTTTGTTTTATATGCCCACAGAAGTATAGTCGCAGCTTAATAATATTCTGATTGTGCCACTGAAAGTGTAATCCCCACCGGTCCTACACCATCCAACCCGTTCCGAGCTGGGATCAAACTGGAGAGTCGGTTGCTCTAACAATGAGTTTAAAGTCCATGGCCTGTAGTGTCACTAGAGCACCTTTTCGGGTTCAGAGAAGTGAGGTTTGCACAGCACTTCACTAGCTGGCCTCTATTACACTCACCCCCCTAAACCTCACTCTCATCCGGGTCACGGCACCAATGCACCATCCAATCTGTTTTCGAGCTGGGAACGAACTGGCTACTCTCTGCATGAGAGAACCTTTTCGAGTTCAGAGGACAGAGGTTTACCTGGACAGCTCTTCACTAGCTGGCCTCTGTTACAAAAGCTGTTTTGAGGACGGTATTTTTCTAGACTCTCAAGTGAGCGCGGCTGTTTTTTAAACACCTCCTTAAAGGTCTGCATGTGATAGTGCTTCGATTTGTGCTTAAATGATAAACAATTAGAGGCTCTTCTCTCTCTCTCTCTCGGGTCACAAAAGAGCCTGTACAAGTGTGATGAGGCCTCTATAGCGATGACGATAAAAACCACTCAAGTACTTTCATCCGTTTGTCAAATAAATGGGGAAAGAGCGCAGGCAGAAGACGGGCAAAATTTAGCATGATGTAATTCCTCCAGTTGCAGCAGAAGCCTCCGGTGTGTGCTATTATTACTGTTCTCTGTGTGAAAAGCATGAAAAAGGGTGGTTTGAGAACTCCCGGACCCCTGGTTAGTTTAGTAAATAGGTTGTGGCGTGAAGTTATTGTGGTGTGGAGGAGAAGGTGAAGCAGGAGGATTACTGGAATATCCTCAAGCTTGAGTGGGTTATGATGGAGCAAAGCAATTCTGATGGGAAACAGACCATACACATAGTTTCAGCAAAAATACTTTTTTTTCTGTTGTTGTGTGGTCTTTGATTTTTTTTTCTTTTTTTAACTATTTCCCAAATGATGTCTAACAGTTTCAGGTAGATTCCACAGTAAGTCTGATGATATTTTTTTTCTTCTGGAGAAAGTCTTATTTGTTTTATTTCGGCTAGAGTAAAAGCAGTTTTAAATTTTTTAAACACACAATTTCAAGGTGAAAACTATTAGGCCCTTTAAGCTATATTTTTATCGATAGCTTACAGAACAAACCAACATTATACAATAAATTGCCTAATTACCCTAATCAGCCTAGTAAACCTAATTAACCTAATTAAGCCTTTAAATGTCACTTTAAGCTGTATAGAAGTGTCTTAAAAAATATCTAGTAAAGTATTATTTACTGCTATTAATAATTCTAACTTCAACTATATATATATATATATATATATATATATATATATATATATATATATATATATATATATATTTTCCATGTGTAATTTGTCTCTCCAAGTATGGAATAAACAAATGCAATACTTCAGCCACTGTCATTTAGCAAACCATGTTTATTCAGATTCATTCAGAGGACAGTTTTGTCCAATTTACTGAATTATTATTTAATTAAATTCCTTTCTTAATTGTTGATAATCACACACTTTATATTATTATATTAATCAAATCAGAAAATCTTCATAAAATGGTCAGAAGGTTGCATTTTGCTCCTAATAATGCTCAAAATATTATCAACGTGTCCAATGATTCAGTCATTAAAGCTCTAATCAGTATTGAAATTAACGGAAATCTGTAAGATATTAACCTTCACAACTGAAATGTCTTTCCAGAAAGCAGTTCAAATGGTCTCCAATGAGGATGAACCCCCTCGACATCTCAAAGCATCCCTATAGACTGGAGCTCATTGGTCAGAATGGTCTCCTTGACATCCATGAAGACCTTGCGGATGTTGTTGGTGTCTGTTGCACAGGTAAAGTGCATGTAAAATCCTCTGTGCATTCCACTTTCTCGGTTTGAAGCTTCTTTACGGTACAGGCTGCTGATGTACGTCTTGGCGTCGTTTTTGTCTCGTTTTTTGCCTGGCGTTATGATAGGGTGGAGATGGAAAAGATTAAGATTAAGAAAGGGAGATGTTTGACATATCTCTGTTATAGAACAAAATCAATGCCAAAAGTATTAAATTAAAAAAGCTTGTTAAATAGCACAAACTGAAAAAAAATAATACACTGAATTAACAAGTTCTTGCATTTTAATGACTTGTATTGCAGGGGTTGTTATTTTAGGTCCTGAAATTTAACATATCTGTTTATTTAAGCTGTGAATATTTCAACGAAAAATATTTCACACACGTTTTCATACTTATAAATTCAATAATTGACATTCAATTTCCAGGTTTCACTTAGAAAATATTCAATACCCTTTAAAAATATGATGTATAATATTCAAAATGAATTTTTTTAGTACATTTTATTTCAGTTCAAATATTTGCTTCCATAAATTCAGTGGTTCAAATTCGACTGTTAAAATTGAACATTACATCCGGGAACTGCAGGAAAAGCAAAAGATTGCAGATTGAAGATCGCCAGCTGCTTTTTCACCAGCAGGTGGTGATGAAATAATTTAAGATTTTTAACCCAGTAAATTGGTGATAAAAAAAGCTAACAAAGGCACAAAAGTAGCATTTAATATTAATATCAATGCCTTGGACATTATAAGTAATAAAAGAAGTATGAGTAAAATTAGTAAATGTTGTTTTGGTCATCTATATTTGCCCTTATGTAACGGAAGCCAGTTGGTGATCGCGTTAACCTCACTCCTCTGATTCAGCGTTGTTCAGCAATCTTAGCCTCTTCAGAGCGTCTCCCTGGGTCACAGATTTCGACGGTCACAGAATATGGTGTAACAACGGCATGCGAGACAAATGCTCTGAGGAGGCGAAGATTGCAGAACAACGTCTGTGTGAATATTTGAACTGAAACCAACTGAAAATTGCATTTTGAATATTATTGATCGTATTTTTAAAGGGTATTGAATATTTTGTAAATGAAATCTGGAAATTAAATATGAATTATGGAAATCACAAGTATGAAATTTCGTGTTTGAAATACTTTTCATTGAAATATTCACAGCTTAAATAAACATATGTTAAATTTCAGGACCTAAAAATACAACCCCTGCAATTCAAGTCATTAAAATGCAAGAACTTGTTATTCGGTGTATTATTTTATTTCAGTTTGTGCTATTCAATAAGCTTTTTAATTCAATACTTTTGGCATTGATTTTGTTCCATACTCTATAGAAAAACAAAGGCACTTCATTTACATGCACTTTTTATGACATGACTAGCACTTTCTAAAAGAGTTTACTAAAGAAATTGTCGTTTTAAATTTATTTGTCAAGTTTAACTTTCAAATCTGATAATAATAATAATAATAATAATTTAACCTCACGTTGGATCAATTATATTTACACTCAGCCTCCAAAACATTCGTCTATCCAAAATGAATGAAATATCAGGTATTGCTTTGTAATTAAAACAGTTTTTTTATCGCAGTGGAGTTAATTATATCTATCAGACTCTGCATCTATGTTTCTGTGCATGACGTTTTTTAAGGACAATGAATACAGAAGTTCATCCAAAAGTTTCACAGAAAGTAAAAAAAATAATAAATCCAAAGTATTTATTTTTCGTACTGTATTTTTGAAAACCGCATCATATCTTACCTGTAGTTTATGCTGGTGAGAAAATGATTTGCATGTCAAGTTAGTCATTCAGAGACTTTTGAATGTAATGATTTTTTTCATTAATTATTTTTTAGTTTTGATGACAATAAAATAACCCATATACATTAATACAAGTAAGTTTTAGCAGATATCAGTTTTGTGGCTTTACTATTATACTTGTTATATTAAACAAACAGACCATCAGAACTGTCAGAACAACTACATTTTGTACACAGATCAAATGCATGCACATCATATTGTACAGTACAAACGACTTCTTTCATTTTATCACAATTTAAACCTGTATGACATTAAAGTCAATAAGATATTGTAGATTATGACAATTAGCATAAAAGACACATCTCCAAATCCCAAGGAGATTGCTTTGTGGTAAATTTGTGTATTCAAAATACTGTATTTTCTAGATCAGTGGTTCTCAAACTGTGGTACACGTACAGTTGAAGTCAGAATTATTAGCCCCCTTTGAATTTTTTTTTCTTTTTTAAATACCCCCAAATGATGTTTAACAGATCAAGAAATTTCCATTTCACAGTATGTTTGATAACTTTTTTCTTCTGGAGAAAGTCTTATTTGTTTTATTTCGGCTAGAATGAAAACAGTTTTTAATTTTTTAAACTCCATTTTAGGGTCAAAATTATTAGCCCCTTTAAGCTATATATTTTTTCGATAATCTACAGAACAAACCATCGTTATACAATAACTCGCCTAATTACCCTAACCTGCCTAGTTAACCTAATTAAGCCTTTAAATGTAAAGCCTTTAAAGTGTCTTGAAAAGTATCTAGTCAAAAATTATTTACTGCTATCATGGCGAAGATAAAATAAATCAATGATGTGAGATGAGTTATTAAAACTATTAAGTTTAGAAATGTGTTCTAAATGTGTAAAAATCTTCTCTCCGTTAAACAGAAATTGGGGGGAAAAAAAAAACTAACAGGGGGTGAATAATTCTGACTTTAACTGTACCACAAGTGGTATGCAGGCTTCCTTCTAGTTGTACACGGAGGACTTGCTGAATAATTAAAATAAAAAATCAACACACTTTTAACCCTTTGATGCGTACGATAACACAGATGTGATCAGGAAATTGATTTTAATAGGCTAAACTTTTTATTTTATTTTACATTTTCCAATGTTTGTTATGTATTCTATCATTTGAAGATAATTTCCTGTCCATATTTGTAACAGTTGTTGGGGCGTATCCCGTATTTTTATATTCTAATGGTGACAGGTATGATTTAATCACTTGCTTTTCTGACACTCAAAGCCTTGTATTTTGATCTTACAAACTGGATGTGTTTTTTTTTTTAATTGTGTTTTTATCTTACAAACTGCATTTGTGTATTTATTTATCGTGTTTTGAATTTATGAATTGGATTTTTGTATTTACGAATTGTTTTTTGAACCTATGAACTGAATTTTGTAAATGTGACTTGTGTTGTGGATGTATTAATTATATTTTGTAAATGTATTATTTTTTAGACTCATCTAAAATGACATAGAATGACAGAAAATGTTGTTTGTGGACGTTTTCTTGAGCAACTGTATTGACTCAAAAATATTTTTTTTTTATACAACTTAATTGTTTTATGTTCATTCCACTTATATTTGTAAAAGCGAACTAGGTAACTTAATAAATTTTTGTTGGGACAACAAAGGAATTTTCTGCATTTTTTACAGTGTATCACATGTAAAAGTAATTTTCAAGTCAGAACTCAAATTGTTTGGTGACAGTTAAGGGGTTAAATGCTATTTGAGAACAGTTTGCCTTATCAACTCAAGTTTAAAATGTCATTTGTAAGCATAACCCAAAGTTAGGTCAAATTTGAATAAAAATAAGCAAGCGGAGGAATTTAAAAATTTTTTTTTTTTTTGGGAATAAAAACTATTGTGATGGAAAATCATATCATGAGCTGCAATCTAATCATTTTGACCACAAAGATTCAGGAAACCATATATCTTTTAAAAGAAATGTTGCTGTATTGTATGACACCTTAGGGGGCTGTTCACACAGAATATGTATTTCCATTCTAGTGTGCTACTTTTCCATTGTTTTTCTATGTAAACGTGCATGCACTTGATGGATGGACTTGACCATTGGGCTCACGTCTTGCATATTTTGTTTTTAAGATGGCGTGACAACACCATTTATTAATGTCAGTTCCAAAGCAGTGGACCAATCAGAAGAACTCAGAGGTCTTTCTGTGTGAACAGCCCCTTGGAATGCCAGTCACACCATATTTCAGATTACAAAGCACACACAATATTCTGGAAAATACAGTATTTATAATATTACTAAAGAAATATTTATTTTGTAGTAACATTTGATAAAAGAAACAGTCAAATGGTGCAGTAAGTAACTCTCCACTATTTTGCTTTGTTGAAGAAATGAAGTCAAACATTTGTGGAAAGTCTCTCATTGTTGTCCTTCTTGCTTGCAGCTATGCTGTGATTGTCCCACCACCCCCTCGAAACCAAAAACAAGGTGAAGATCTGTCTGCATTATGTCGTTCCCGAGGACTGACACGGCAGCTTCCTCATAGTTTCAGAGTGAGTAAGAGGCAGTGATCTGATTATAGGAATGAAGTGTGTCACAGCATAAGAAACTGCAGTTTTTATCTGGCAAAATAATGAACAGAAGAACCCTCTGCTAATATTGGCACCCTAAGCAAATATTAGCAAAATACGGCTGTGAAAGAAATTGTTTAACCTTTTGATCTTTTGCTCTAAATATTAAGAACCCTGCTCTCACTGAGGACAAACAATTGCAAACAGCGCAGTTTATTCAAAAACAATTATCTCTATAAATATATAAGCGCCAATATTATTGCCACCCCAATGAATTCATACAAGCAAAATATTTTTGAAGTATATTCCCATTGGTATTTTACTTGTTTAGTACACTCAATTAATCATTACAGGGCTACAAATATGAGGTAAAACTTAGGCCAAACTTGCTCAGTCATTCATCACGACCAAAAGACCAAAAACAGCAGTGATTTATTGCAAAATGTTGTCGAGTTGTACAAATTGGAGGAAATGGCCAGTTCCACCATCAACATCAATGCAAAGAAATGTCAGCAAACTGCAAGTCTAGAAGAGGACATGTGTCTATATTTGCCAAAGAGGATGGTTTCAGTGACTGAAAATCTCCAGGAATAACAGCTGGACAATTGCAGAAGTTACTTATGTCTTACTGTGGGTTTACACCAAACGTGGAGCCCTGTGTCATTTGATTTAGTTTTACTCGCTGGATGTTTTGCATGAGTTACATTTTTTGAAAACATGAAAGCGTCAAACTCATCAGGCAGTCTGTTATTTGTGGTGCCTGGTACAAATTTGCCTCTATTCACATATTTGCATTCACTTTATATGTAACTTATTCACGCGAATACATCGATTCCAGGAGCCAGGGAGTGAGCACCGCCTTGTGGTACTATCGCAGAGAGGCTATAAGTAAACTTGCTCGGAATCTGTGCAGGATTTCTGCAGATTTTTAGCCCATCATTGAGTCTATGTATTTACGTGTGTAAATTTATATTTATTCAATTATTATATGTATTTAAATTAATTTCAATATTATTATGATATAATATCAGTAATATTAAAATGTTTGTATGATCTATGTCCAATACAGTTTGTAGAGTAATATTTGTAGTGAGTAATTTATGTCTTTTAGTAGAGATTTAATATGAGACTTGCTTTGTTTAGCAAATAAATTACTGTAGACTTGCTTTGTAAACATCAAATAACAGTAAAAAATATATATTATTTTTTTATTTCATATATTAAGTTTGTACTTATGATACTCCTAAAATCATTCCGTATAAATCTGCAGAATTTTTTTACAAAATTCTCAGCAGAAATAGCAAAAAATGTTCGCAGATTCTGTCTGGCCCTAAGTTTTAGTCACTTTCCAAAACTTTTCATTCAATGTTCCTCGCTTTGTGGAATGATCTTCTCATTACTACATGGACGGCGGATTCATTGGTATCCTTTCATAGATTTATACATTAGATGTCGCCTACCCTGTTGTTATCTATTGGAAGGAATGCGCCAATATAACCCCCATTTTAGTACAGGGTTGCGCTCCTTTGAAATGAATGCGCGACCAAGCTGCAGTGGAGGACTGTGGCCATCCAAAGCCAGAGATACACACATGAACACATATATCTATGATTGGGAGTTTTCCTGGAGGTCAGTATACAATTTCTTTTTAATTAAGAAAATTATAATTTCACATCACTTTTCTACATTGATGGATAAGTGATCGCAAAGGCATTCCTAACAAAAAGCTTGTGTTTGTGTGTACCCCCCTGCACACCTCCTGCTTTCACTTCTCATACTGACAAGGGAAGCGATTCGTTTGTATGAATCTCTGTTATGAATGACACCTTCACTAGCTGACAATAATACAAGATTCTGGCACCACAGCATCTCATTGTCATACTTCTTTTGCATTGTTTGCTGATTTTATACAACAAAACTAGCATGAGCGAGTATTTAATGCGAGTTGGTGCTTCTTTGCCTTATGGTGAATGCAATAAGAGACTATTATTATCATTAACGTTACCTGTTTAGCACAAAAGTTCAAAACATACAAAAAAAACAACAAAAAAAAAAACAAAAAACAATCTTACCTATGAAATGTTCTGCTTTTTTGTTTCGTTTTCTTTGTTTGCTCGTTACTACACCTGTAGACAGCGCTAACGTCCAGCATCTTCACGTAGTAACACTTGTCTTGACTAGTGCGGTTGAAAGGCATTTTTCCTAGGAGCACTGTACCAATGTGGGGGCGCTATTGACGCAAGCTCAGGGTCCCTTTGCGATATCTAGACCATATATCTATGGTATCTGTCAAACGACAACTAAAAAACCCATCTTTTCTGAGAGCACCTAACCCCTGGTGAATAAAACCTAGACCTCTTTTCTTTATCTCCACCTCAACACACACCAACACAAAATACTATAAATTCTGAGTGTGCCTCACACAGATGAGTGGGCCTAACAAACCACCTGTAGAAAACACACTCATTCATCTCACTGACATTTTGACCGACTCAAATACTGTGCATTTATGAAGTGTGCTTCACACAGATGAGTTGGCTTGGCAAACCACCTGTAGAATCAACTTCGCAAAAACAATAAAACTCTAGCAGTCTTAAGCCGTGCTCACACTGCACGTTTTGCCCCATAGACTTTTATTTATGCGCATGCGAATACAGCAGACCAGAAACGTAAGCTCAGATGACAAGTTTGGCAGTTCGCTGCATTAGAAAGTTCAAGCTTGGTGAACTCTGATCTGTGAAATCGCATTACTTGGCTGTGTGAGACCAATCAAAGATCAAAACATGACCTCTCTGGACAAAAATTTAAAATATGCACCAATTGCTCGCTTTTTAAAATCATATTGTTTAATCCCGCCCCTTTTTGTAGCGCCGTACGACAGAATTTTGCATGCTTAAACTCTAATGTGAGCGCGGGATTACTCTAGCTCTTAATTCTCTGAGCACAAGCAAGTTACTTTGTATAACTTCTTGTGTGTATTACCTCTTCTTGTTGAATGCCTCCTCTTTTATAAGTCGCTTTGGACAAAAGCATCTGCTATATGACTAAATGCAAATGAATACTTCCACATTTGGTGTGAACCCAGCATACGTGTCAGAAACTCTCCAAAAACTCAAATCCAAGCTCATGTACAAGAAAAAAAAACCCTCTACTCTCATACAAAAGGAGCAAAAGGTTAAACAACAATAAAAAAATCTCTGAAAAAAAGCCTGATTAAATCTTTAGCATTGAGTTATTGCCGTACCCAATCTGACCCAATCAATCGCCATTGTGAGCATCTGTGTTTTGTCACCCTTAAACAAAAAAAGAGTGCCAATATTAATGGATTGTGATTGTCGGAAGTAGACAAAAATCAAAAGTGGTGAAAGACAAAGAAACGGAAGGTTGCATAGAAGTGGCAAAATAACATCCAAGCTCAGTTTAATCAAGCCTGCAGCAAAAAAGCAAGGCACGTCCTGAAAAGAAGTGGGCCACTCAGAGCACTCCATATTCCCTCAGAGACGTGATGAGGACAGTGTCTTTCACGTCACCGAAAACCTTCCGGATGTTATTGGTGTCCGTGGCGCAGGTGAAGTGAGGGTAGATCTGTTTGGACGTCTTTGTCTCGGTACATTTGGCTTTCTGTTCATACAAATGGGAGATGTAGCTCTTGGCGTCCTGCACGTCCCGTCGTCTGCCTGCGTGGGGCGGCACCACAGAGGAGGGGAGGGGTTAGTGCAAGCTTGCAAGAGAACTGGGAGGAGCACATGCAAATTAAAAGAGGCGGGGACAGAGGGAGAGTCTGACCAATCAAATTCTTTTGTTAAGAGCTTCTGCTAGAAAATTTAAGGCACAATATGTACAGATTGTTTTTTAAAGTAAAATATCCAAAAGCCCACTAGAACAGTGTTATAAATTTTGCTGACTTATGCACTTATAACAAATGTTTTGAAGAATATTTAAATCCAGAGTTTTAAGCAATTTTATAACTCTGGCATTATTACAGAACATTAAGATCTATTAATTATGATAAAACAGCGCTGCTTCTTTTGGAAGCTGTTGAGTGTCATAATAAAAGCTTCGCTGCTTTATTGCCACGTCAACTTTACTAATTCCCGCAGCTTTCCTCTGCTTCTTACTAGCATGATAATACATTCTGAATACTTTAGCTCATTAATGAATTTAAGGTCTTTGCACACTAAAGTCCGAAATTATCATACCTGTTTTTTTTCGTATTCATATGCAAAAATTCGCCACTTAAACAAACCTTGTGGACACTGAGTCCGATGCGTATTAATTAAACCATTTCGAAAAAAAATGCTAAATGTTTCTGAGTCAATTTAAGCAGTGATACATTATTCTCCTCTCCATAATAGAAATAGGAAGAGAAATATGCTCACCCAATACTAACCTGCATAGAGAGGAAGGAGAGTTCTCCTCCTTATCAAAGAGTTGCGCTGGATTATCCCCAAATGCAAAGTTTATTTTAAGAAATCAGTGGAATTTTGATACATTTCTTATGATAGTTCAAATGTTTACGTACGTAAACAAATCCTGAACAGAGACTGGCAGTAGCTTTAGACATTATAATAGATGATGGCCGCATTGACGTATCAAAGCAACTGACTGAATCGGACCATGACGCGATTATGTCTATGTCTATTATGTTGATTTTGTGTCAAATGTATGAGCACACACTAGGGTTGTCACGATTTCATCAATTCAGGCCACGATACTATACCAGCTGAAATATCATGATACCAAGTAGTATCGCAAAACTGTAATAATTCACAACTCAAATATACAAAATAAAGCAAATTGTCAGAAATACTATATTTTATGTCATAATATTTAAGTTTAATTGCCTTATTATTGAAAACATATTATTTGTACAGACTTTCTCTGCTTTTTTGTATATACTGTGACTCCTATGTTATTGCAATAATAATAAATAAATAATAATGACTGCAGCAATCTATGACCCGTATGCAGACAGTTAAAATGAAATTAAAATAAAGTGGTCTGTTGATTATTTGCTGGCACAAACATTTGAGCATTTTAGTGACTTTTCCATATTGTAAAACCGTAAATGACGATACTACCATTTACAAACTACAGTAGCACCACCAGTATTTTTGGGCCATAGTATTGCGGTGCTACCTAAGTACCAGTAAACCGTGCAACCCTAGCACACACACGTGCACACGCACCCCAAACAGCAGCAGCGGAGAGGCGTGACAGTCACAGAATATATCGTGGGTTCTCAACTGTCCACCACATTCTGTTTTATATTATGCACTGTGTTTGTCATAAAGTTATCTGAGGCTCAAGTGACAGCATTTTGTATTTTGCCGTTCGTTGTACGGTGGCTCTGCACTGTCAAAACACCTCTGATAAAAAGTGCTTTTTCAGATGCCAAAAAAAAAAAAAAAATCATATCCAAATTTTTTTAATGATAGACGAAAGTTTCAGAAGCAGTGTGTTAGTAGGATTCAAACAACATGAGGTTGAATTAATTTTTTACGTTTCAAAAATCACGGATGAAAATTTCAGATTCAGTGTGTAATAACCTTTAATTTCCGCAGTTCCTTAGATATAATGAAGACCACAACTCCCATGAGTCATCAAGTCAAGTCATCTTTGTTTGTTGTGAATATGTGTCCTCTAGTGGCGAAAATATACTGTGAAACATACTGCATACTAAAACATACTGTGCCTTTTTTATTGAACCCTTTTGGGGCGAATTGAGACCAAAGTTAATAGCTGATTTTTGTGTTGGGTTAATGTTGTTTAAAAGAGACAGTTACTTCAAAAATGCAAATACAGACATATTATATTGACATTTTTGATTCCTGTTGCAGAATATAAATGGACATGCTAAGCAGAATGTGTGCACACAGCTCTTTTACAAACAAACTGTTTATGTAATCAGAAAATCCTTAAATTTATTTATACATTTAATAACTATTGATTTAAAAGTTTTATCTGCATTCTAGGTAGTTTTAAAATAGCAAAAATGATTTAGGGAGCCAAAAAACGTAAAAAAAGAAGAATAATATGTTAATAAATGTACATACTCATTTATTTTATCAGTAACATTGTGATTAATATATTTAATGTTTAAAAAAAAATATGTGATATTATTAATCATAGTTATTCTTTAGAAATCATTTAGTTGGACTTTTCGGTTGTTACTTTCAATGTCTTTGGTCTACAAGAGATCTATAGCACTCAAAACGAGGCCATTTTTTAACAAACAAAGCAAGAAATTGATAAAGGCGAGGAGCATAGCTGTCATTGTGATTTTAAGTCTTGTTTTCGTACCTTGAAACTCAGGGAAGTAGGCTTTTAAATCAGACGACTGGATCTTTTCCTCCAGGATGTCCATCTTGTTTAGGAAGAGAATGATGGAGGCACTGGCGAACCACGGCGAGTGGATGGTGGTGTAGAAGAGCGACAGGCTCTCTTTCATTCGATTCTAGAGCCGGAGAGAGAGGAAGCGTCAGTTAATTAAATGAGATAGAGACATGGGGTGCTAGAGACATTACGTAATTTATCAGTGCTACATGTGAAGAGAAGGTGCAAACAAACGTGGATCTGTCAAGAAATGGTTGAGTCATGTTTCTCCTCAATGGAATAAAAGGTAATATTTGTGCATAAATAAAATGAAGCCTATTTTTAGGACAACTTAGATGTTGTGACGTTATTTTTTGCATGAGTAAAATCAAGACATTCTTTTGCACAGATAAACAACCTTTAAACTGTAGGTTTGAAATGTTGGTGCTTGGTGTGGTAATTAAATTTCTGCACATTTTCATTTTTTGGAACTTTATCAAAAATGTTACATTAATGCAATACAAAATTAATTAAACATCAATTTCTCTTGGTTACACTGAATTAAATGTATGACATTGTGTAAAAAACCTGGGTTGAAACTAGATGATTTTCGTAAGTGAACTTTTCTTTTTAAAGGTGCAGTATGTTAGTTTGACACCCAGTGGGTGAACTAGGTATTGCATGCCCGATTCAAAACACACCCAATTGCCATATTAAAAACATCAACACAAGTGTGTGAAACTATCGAGCCTAAAGGCTGATTTATACCATGTTCTAAATAAAAGCAACGGCGCACGATAGAAAAAATATTTTCCATATTAAAATGGATATTTTTTCATTTTACAACACCTAAAATGTATATTTTAAAAACAGCTTCTATTTCTTGCAGCTGAAAAACAGGATAAATGTTTAACTCTGGTGCACCTCATATGCTGTATTTATTCAGTGCTAAATGCTAACAATGTGAGTTTGAATGCCATTTTACATGACATTTATTGCCATACTACTGAAAGCAGCAGCAGATAGTTCACCTCAGATCTTAAAAATAAAATAAACCATTTTAAATTGAACTTAAGAGCTATGGCTCAGTGTAAACCAACACATATCAGTGATTCAGCATGTACATGTAATAATGTTTAAGAGGTTTAATATGTATTACTTAGATTATAAACCTTACCATTTCGTTGGAGTGCAGTGAGTGAACTATACTGTGCTATTCTGTTGTGTTTCGTCTGATGCAAACAGCCAAATTGCGAATCACTGCTCACCTAATGTTGATGTTCGTAATATTTATATTATTTGCTAATTAATAAACCACCTCATGTGGAACTATGAATCTGCCTCTTATTTCAGAGGCTGCTACTGTCCACCAGAGATCACATTTTGTTAATGGACGCATGCTTTGAGAGCCTTCATGACTGAATGAATGAAATACGCTGCTTTCCAACGAGGCAACCCAGACTGCTAAAATATAATTGGCTAAACTGGCATTGGGTGGGTTAAAAACAAAAAACAAAACAAAAAACAAAAACAAAAACAGACGTTCCGCCATATAACAGCAGAATATCTAACTTTATCATTGTTTTTTAGATAATTACTGATTACTATAATATTACTATAATATTTAATGTATTATATATATATATATATATATATATATATATATATATATATATATATATATATATATATATATATATATATATATATATATATATATATATATATACTATAATAAAATTACTTTTTTTTTTTTTCATTTTAGTATTTCAACATAATTGTTTCAAATTTTTAACATTAGTAAGCTTGTGTTATGTAGCGGTTTTTAACATACCTTGGAATGTCACGACTGACCAATCAGAACTGAGTATTCCAGACAGCCGTGTATTAACTTTACTTAACAAACATAAAGAAATAGTGTAAAATATGTGGTTCATTCCTGGTTTATATCTTAAAATTAAACTGATGATTCTAAAAATAGCTTTTATTGAGCGAGCTGGAAAGATGCCTTGTATTTGTGGTAAATATTTGTCAGAGGCCAAACTAATGCAATGATCAAATGCATTGATTGAGAGTGAAGGAGAGAGATAGAGACAAAAAGGCTGATGGAGCTGCTCACCTCTTTGCTATTCTCCTCCAGCACCTGATCGTACTCACTGAGGGAGGCTAAAAATATAAGCGATGTCACATTCTCAAAGCAATGGATCCATTTTCTCCTCTCCGACTTCTGGCCACCCACATCCACAATCCTTCAGAAAACAACACCCAAATGAAAAGAAGTGGTAAGATGGAAGATCAAATTCTCTTGTTTATACTCGCCAACGTCTGTCAAAACCAAAAACATTCAACGCTAACTGTAAACCACTATAATTTGTTCCTACTTCCTTTTAGTCAAACATGTTTACCTCACAATTCCCACAAAGAATGTGGAAGCACAGTTATGTAGTTGAAATGTGATCCTAGTGGTTTTAGCCTGTTTCAGTTATGTTTTTGTGTTTTTTTAAAGTGGCAGAACCCATGAAATTGTTTGGGGAAAAGTGTATTAAAAGGTAAAAGACTGAAAATCATTGATTCAAAATGCCCCATTACACAGTTACGAAGTACATATAAAGTATTTAAAGTAGTCAATTATGCTTTGAGTATGTTGCTATTGTTGTTTTGGAGGTGTCCTGTTTTAGATAAACATTCATGCAAGGTTAATTTATTTACTCATATTGTATACAGTACACTGCAGTAACAGATCTTTTCTAACATTGTTTGAAATGGTTCGTTCCAGGATCCAGTCCCTCCAACCCCCTTCTACTCTTCTCTGATTGGTCAGCTGGCCCAGTGTGTTATGGTTTGGTCAGATGGATCTGCTGTGCTCTGATTGGTCAAATAGCGCAGTCTGCTGTAATTGGTAGGTGGGCCAGTCTAATATGATTAGCCAGATATCCATGCTCTGCTCTGATAGGTCAGATATCACCCTCTATTGTGACTGGTCAGATGAATCTATGCTGCTCTGATAGGTCAGATAGCGCAGTCTGTTGTGATTGCTCAGATGGGACAGTCTGATGGGATTGGTTAGATGGCCCTTCTCTAATCTAATTGATCAGATAGCGGAGTCTGTTGTGATTGGCCAGATGGCCGTACTTTTCTCTTCAAATCTTTTCAATCTCTTCTGTCTCAGTTTGTTGTCCATAAACAGCTGCATGAACTTTAATGCAATGTTTATTATGAAAAGTGTATTGATGAGGGTACCTGAGAGTGATCTTTTCCACACTGAAGGAGTAATCGTTGATGCCTGTGGTGGGAAAGCGCACTCGCAGGACATCCTGAGCTGTAGGGATGTAGTCTGGAGCCGTGATACGATCCAAATTCGTCATATAGCTAAAAAAAGAGAGAGAAGAAAATGTAACATACTTGAGTATATGCATTTCAGAACTGTGTGAGTGTGATAAAGTGCTGTGATGTTTGCCTTCTGCTTTATTGGTGTTTGTGCTTTGGACGGCAGTTTAATTAAACGTCCTGGTTTGTTTGTGTTTCTTATCATGGCCAGGTTTGTAGAAGTGAAAACACCATCGGGGAAGCAGGAGGAGAAAACCAGAAGGACATGCAGAACTGTGTTGGGGAGTGATTAGGTAACGATTAACAACAACCCTCTGATGAGCTTTACAGGAAATTTGCTCAACAATAAGCTTAATTTAATAGTCGTCAGGGGTGTTAGCAGCATTAGAAGAAAAATATATAATTTCTGCTTTGTAGTGTTTTGAGAGCTGAAAATAAGATGGAAATAAGACACAGCTGAAGACAAAAAACAGTGCCACATGTGTCATTGAAAGAGAATATAAAGAAAGCTGTTTTTATGTAGTGTTTAATGCAACTGAGTGGTTTACTGCAATACTGGCTTGTTTATCGATATAGCTGCATTGCCCTCCAATGGTGCCTTTTGGATCTGCACAAAACATTTCAGCTTTTTTACAACATTAACATCTCTATGTAATTTTATATTCATTTTATACACTAAAGTTTTTTTTACTTACATTAAACAAAAAGTTAAATGATAAAAATATTGTAATACTATATTTATTATATATATAGTATATATAGTAATATTATATTTATTGTTTACCTAATTATCAATTTAATGTTTAAAATATAATATAATATATATAAAATAATATTGTTTATTTAAGTATATAACAAATTCTAATAAAATGTAGTAAGATAAACAAATATAAATGAATGGCAAAATATAATATCAGAAATGTATTTATATTTATATAAAATTTGTAAATGTAAAATTCTAATTAACAAAATAAAATAATGAAAATTAAATAAATTTTAAAAAATGGAAAAACTATTTATATTGCACAAAAAATTAACTAAGTTTAAAATTATTAGATTTAAGTTATATTTACTTAAAGATTTAATATATCAGTTAGTTTAGTAAGTTTGTTTTTATAGCACATCTTTTACAACCCAACGTTGCTTAAAGTGCTGAACACAATCAATACTAATTAAAATAACGTCAAACCGCACATACATAACAACTAAACATAAGACAAAACCCTTAACATTAAAAAGGCTCAAATGCTAAAGAACAATCAGTAATTAATATCTTAAATTCTAATAAATAATTAGTTCTTGTTCTTTTGCGTGTCGTTTGATCAATTTGGTTCATGCTGAAATCAATATTCCATGTCCAGGGGTTTACTATTCAGTATGTTTTAATTTAATAAACATGTTATTGTGTAGTCAAAGGGAGATTGAGGCACTTACTATTCTGTGGAGTCCAGAAGCTGGTACTCTCTACGGCGACAGTAACAAGCCTTGATTCCTGGATCGGCCCAAAGCCGCCGAATTGCCTCCACATACATTCTGTCCAGCTGCGTCACCTGACGGATTTCCACGTCTTTAAACTGCCGTCCATATGCCTGAAGAAATGAATGGAAACATTTGGGGATATTGTGTAGATCTTTTTATTTTTTTTGTGTAGCAGAATATATAAAGTACAGAGTTCTATATGTGGTACTATTTATGCAAATATTAATATTTTTATATTTATGCAATTAATTTATTTTATTCTCTATATATAGACATAATATACAGTTTATATCACTTAACAAATTATCAATTTAAATTATATGATATAAAAATATATATATTTGGTATAATTCAATTTGAACATATCTTAATATTTATCTTATGTTTATGGATTTTTATAGTTATATATACTATGTTGTAAAGTGTTTATATAACTTTATATATGTATGTGTGTTTGTATATAATATATTTTTGAGTGTGTGTGTATATATGTGTGTTTATACTATGATTATAGTTTTTTTATTTGATATCATAAATAGACATGCACATGACAAAAATCACTCACACACACACACACACACACACACACACACACACACACACACACACACACACACACACACACACATATATATATACAGTTGAAGTCAGAATTATTAGCCCCCATTTTAATAAAAAAAAAAAAAAATATATATATATATATATATATATATATATATATATATATATATATATATATATATATATATATATATATATATATATATATATATATATATATATATCCTAAATGATGTTTAACAGAGCAGGGAAATTTTCACAGTATGTCAGATAATATTTTTTCTTCTAGAGAAAGTCTTCTTTGTTTTATTTTGGCTAGAATAAAAGCAATTTTTAATTTTTTAAAACCATTTTAGGGACAAAATTATTAGCCCCTTTAAGCTATTTTTTTGTTGTTGATAGTCTACAGAACAAATCATTGTTATACAATAACTTGCCTAATTACCCTAACCTGCCTAGTTAACCTAATTAACCTTATTAAATCTTTAAATGTCACGTTAAGCTGTATAGAAGTGTCTTGAAAAATATAAAGTAAAATATTATTTACTGTCATCATGGCAAAGATAAAATAAATCAGTTATTAGAGAGGAGTTATTAAAACTATTATGTTTAGAAATGTGTTGAAAAAATCTTCTGTCAAATAAACAGAAATTGGGGAAAAAATTAAACAAGGGGGCTAATTATTCAGGGGGGCTAATAATTCCGACTCCAACAGTATATATGTATGTACTTACTTTTTGAACTTACATATATAGAATTTAATGTATATTTAATGCATATTATTTTTAAAATAATTTATACGCAGTATATCACAGTTTTTGACAAACTAAAATAATAAAACTATTTATTTTGAGAGAATGACTCCATAATCTTTCAGCATGCCTATGAACGTGCCATGTAAAGCCAGTACCAGTTGCTTGTGTAAACTGTGTTCTCAGCGGATTTTAAAGGGACTTTGTGCACTTCATTTCAATTTTAAAACTGTGATGCTTTAAAAAAAAAAGTATCATCCCTTTCTTCACTCACTTACCTCATTCTGTGGGTTTGCGTAGGGAATTCTCAAGCTTTCCATCGCCCCCGTCATTGCCCTCATTGCTGTGAAAATATTCTGATAAACATTTTTAATGTATCCACGTCTGTCTTCTTCCGAAAATCCCTTTCCATGAATGATCCTCATCTGCTTGATAAAAGTGGTCTTCCCGCTTTCTCCAGTGCCTGAAATTAAAAGTCAATAAATCATTAATTTTTCTTCAGCTTAGTCTGATTTATCAGAGGTGGCCACAGCGGAGTCAACCACCAACCATTCTAGCATATGTTTAAAGCAGAGGAAGCCCTTCCAGACGCAGCCCAGTACTGGGAAACACTCATACACTCTACATTCACACGCACACTCATACACTACGGCCAGTTTAGTTCATTCAATTTATCTATAGCGAATGTCTTTGGACTGTGGGGGAAACCTCTCCACCAGGAAGAAACCCACACGAACACGGGGGGAACATGCACACAGAAATGTCAACTGGCCCAGCCGAGACTCAAACCAGAGACCTTCTTGTTGTGAGGCGACAGTGCTAACCACTGAGCCACCATCAATAAATCAAATACATGTAAATAATTAATATCATATCATGTATACAGAAGCACTTGTTCTTCAACCGGGTCATGAATGACAAAAATGGAGAAGAGTAAGGAATGCAAGCTGCAGGTGGTGGCCTGCAAGACTGTTCTCATGTACACAGGAATGTTATCTGTCCTGTTAACAAAGAAATCACGAAAGCGAGACGCTTTGCAGAGTCAGAAAGTATGCGGTCAGACATGTTTAAACTGAGATTAACATCATTTTCTCCACCAGTCTCTGCTCCAAAATCTATTGTCTTCGTTTAATTGATTTGAGCGAGTATTAGCTAGTTATCGCTGACTCACAGCTGCTGCTCTCAAACCACAAATATTTGACAGGCAAACAATCGCACATCATATCAGTGTGAGCGTTGACAACACAATTCGAATTCTTCTGCATTGCGAAATGCACCTTTGCGCCCACTCCATTACCAAAAAAAAAAAAATGTCAAGCATGCTCTGATCTTGATTTTTTTTCAAGAACGTGTCCTTTGTGATCTCACGTGACACATTTAAAAGTTGTTGAAGAGATTAGTCGTACTAACTTGTCAACTATCTTCGTGTAGGTGGACAGAATGTTTTTCTTTGTTTATTTATTTCACAACAAAGGACAGTGTACATTAATCAACATTCCACAAGCACCATGTGTGGTTCTTGTCGGAAAATATGTCGAAAAGTCGTACATGACGGTAATAGTTTGATTGCGGTGTTTACTTCAATAATGCCACTAATACATGCATACTCCACATGTCTTAATTCCATTTCAGTTTAGTTCAGTTATGACTTTAGTCGCATTAAGGTAATCAAAAATCGCTGTTTCGAACTTATGTAGGCCTACATTTCAAAATTTATGCTTAAGTGAATAAACAGTTAGTAAACACAGTGCATCTTATTGGACATCATTTATTTCCATCACCAATTATCATAGTAGAACAGTTTCTCAAGCAGTTTGTGATGCATTTTGGAAACAGGAGATGAACCCCTCGTCTAATGTGCTCCCTGACTTGAAAAACCCGCTCTCAAAAACTTACTTTTAGTGATTATTTGGGTAGCACACATATTCTGAATGCCTTCGACAGAATTCAAATGAGCCATTTTAATCTAGATTAATTCCAAAATTATAGTTAGATTCATCTAGATTTTAAAAATTAATCCATGCCCACCTTTAAAAAATACACATTCAAATTATAAACAAACTATACAATGGCAAGGGGATGTGACATGTCAAGCAGTGATTTTCTTTACAGTACATTTAAAAGCTACTTTTAATTTTCACAAGAGTGTGCTGTCACTGTGATATGTTCATTTTCCTCAACAAAAAGCAGTCAAAAATATGAATTCATGATTTAATTTATTTTATTTTACTTTTGTTTAGAACAAAAAAATCATTTAATACTTTAAAATATATCATGATGATGTTTTTTTCTGATCAAGTTCTGAAATCTCATCATGCATATTTAGAATGAGAATCACCTGATAGCAAATTTAATTATTTTGAGGATCACAGTGCAGCACCAAAATACTGATACAGTGTGTAATATTTTACTTTTTCAAATATTCAAACCACTAAGTTTTACCCATTTGACTAAGCCTTTGTCTTTTAAAGTATGCTGAAGTTCAGTATTATGACGTTTCCTGAAATATTTTCAGTAAATAACAGTAGGATCAAATATGCAGTTTCATGTTTACATTAATATGACATGAGAATTGTCCTCTTTTGTGTGTTTATTATTTTATAAAAGAAAACATGAAACATGTCAGCGGACACCTACAGTACATTTAACATGCTTTATCAGTTTATAAAATGTCTGTTGAAGAATGTATTAAATTTGTGTCTGTGATTTGTCAACTTATTCAAAATGTCACTGCCAATCAAAGCCTGCATAAACAAGTATTTTCAATAATAATTGTTTACTCTCTTACTCTTAACATTTAAGATGACTCGGAGATCCACTTAAGGCTATTATAATTTAATAATTTTTAAATATACGAACTCATAAATAGCTGAAGAATCTCACCCAATAAAAGCACTTTGATTTCCCTTCTCTCCCGCTTCTTCTGCTCTGCAAGGATTCTTTTGATTTCATTGTGAATGACGATGGCGTTTTTATCCTCTTCAGACAAGCAACAGATGCACGTCGTGTAGCACCATCTCCAGCAGCCCATCTCCCCTAATAGAGAGAAAAGGAACATTTAAACTTGATAGAAACATCTGACATGTACTGTAATGTTCGGTTTAGAAAACTAAGCACTTAATAAGTACATAATAACTATTAACAACTACAAAATAATAACCAAAACGTGTAATTTAAAACGCGTAGCGAAGTTGTTTTGAATTGAAACTGTTTCGATGAACCGATCGAACCGGTTCACAATCCGCTCTCGAGTTCAACTCGTGTTCTTCAGTGAAGACTTGTAGCTATATACGTTAGTATATTTGTAGCAAATTGCACGGATTTACAAATATGCTTTGTTTTAAGGATAGATTTATGTTGCAACGATGTCAACTGTGAAAGTTTGTAATATGCCATCCATAGACAGGTGCGTTGTGATAAAAGATTCACAGAATCGTACATTGTTCAAAAGAACCGATTCGCAAAAATGAGCCGAACTTCTATTATCAGTATACTTAAAAATTGTATGAAATTCCATTTGAAAGTATGTATACCTGTGAATTACACGCATGTCTACAATAAGATATTATCTGTGTAAAAAGCAAAAGAGTTTAATTTTGATATTGATGTAAAAGCTCTATTGACACATTTCCCAATCTCGGACTTCCCCTAAGAAGAAAAGAGGAAACCTAATACTTGTTCCAGGTGCGCGATTTATTTTTGCTACAATCATTAAAAATGAGAAAAGTCAAATAGAGAAGCGCGAATCTCTTACCTGCATTCGTCGACACACCTGTACAGAGTCAGTAATGCCTTTACGAAACACAATCCATTATTCCCTAAATCGAACTGGGTTTGGACTAACGTAATCCTGTTGAAGTTTTCTCAAAAGTTTCCCCTTGTACATCCAAACTCTTCTGTAAACGTTACTTCATTTCCCCTTTGGCTTCAGTCAGCTCTACCTACAATCCAGGAAAGTTCTCCTTCAGCGCAGACTGTCCGTCAGCAGATTATGGGCTGTCTCAACACCTGGTCACCTGCCTACTAAAGACAGCGGTTTGGGGAATCAGGATGCGCGCGCACCGCACGCGCTCTCTTGTCTGAATGTTGCTGACAGATTATATTAGCGCGCGGGGGTCTCGAGGCGTGTTTCTGAAAGTTTTTAGTTTGACTAAATGCGACGCATGCGTATTTAAAGCAAAACTAGTATCGAGATGTTGCCCCATCTGAATGCCTCCCTAGGCGTGTACCAGTCAGCATTTTCATGTATCACTATCATCTCCTAGGCAGAGAGCTTGCTGTGTTTTGAGACAGGCATTAGATTAACAGCAGAGTAAGCGCTGAAGTTATGTAAACATTAAAACTGAATATAATAAATAAACTAATAGGCAGTACTTGGTAAAAACATTATTACACTGGCTTTACGAAAATAAGCCATGGGTTTACAAAAAATTAAAGCATTTGTAGTATATAAAATATATAATTTCTGTCTGAAGGCAGAAAACTACAAAACTTGTTTCACAAGTCACAAGGGGTGTAAAGTTCTTCAATGGCCGTGCAGGTATTTGACACTCCTCTCTCTTGGGCTCTACTGAAAGTCTTTCTTTTGTCTCTACAGGCAGAACCGGTTTATCAAGCCTTTCACGGTCTTGTGAGATATTGAGATTGCCTATAGTCCACATATTGCCATAGAAACCAGGTAAGTCAAAGTCACACTCAAAAAGACACTAACCCAATTGCCAAATACTGTTCTAGTTTAGTTATCCCAGACTAATCCAGTTTCCAGCAAAAAAATAAAAATAAAATTATATATATATAAATAGTCCATACTTAATTTGTGTGCACAGATTTTTGGATCTTAAGTTATTTATATGTGTCTGACATAAGTTTTATCACCTATCTAAGTTGACAGCAAATAATAACTTGACTTCTAGTTGATCATTTGGTATCAGAAGTGGCTCATATGAATGGCAAAGGCCTCTAGATTATGCTTATTTTACCAAAATGAAATATGATCATGCCTTAACTTTAATTGTTTAATTAGGACGGTAAAAACTGACTTTGCTTAGACAAAAGTCTTGTCACTTACCTGAAATAATGTATAGAGTATAAAGTCATGGTGCAGTGGAAAAAGTATTAATATTGTGACTCCCTTGAGCTTGGACGACTGCATCCATACATCTCTACAATGACTCAAATAACTCAAATAATGTAATCTGGAATGGCAAAGAAAAGTGTTCTTGCAGAACTCACAGAGTTCATCAAGAATCTTTGGATTCATGTTCAATGCCTCCTCCTTCATCTTACCTCAGAAATGCTCAATAATGTTCATATCTGGTGACTGGGCTGGCCAATCCTGATGCACCTTGACCTTCTTTGCTTTCAGGAACTTTGATGTGGAGGCTTAAGTATGAGAAGGAGAGCTGTCTGCTCAAGACTTTGCCCTCTCCTGTGGTTTTTAATGTAATGGGCAGCACAAATACCTCAGGCTGTTGATGTTGCCATCCACTCTGCTGATCTCTCGCACTCCCCCATACTGAATATAACCCCAAACCATGATTTTTCATTCACCAAACTTGACTGATTTCTCTGAGAATCTTGGGTCTATGCGGGTTCCAATAAGTCCTCTGCAGTATTTGTGATGATTGGGATGCAGTTCAACAGATGATTGATCAGAAAATTCTACCTTCTGCCACTTTTCCAAATGATCATCTAAAAGATATTATTTGTTGCTCTTACAACTAGGATCGACAACAAGACAGGTAGTGTCAGGTAGAGTATATATGTCCTGTCTGCCATTGTTGTTTAGAATCTCAAGAATTATGGTATAATATGATTGATATTCACAGACATATATATATATATATATATATATATATATATATATATATATATATATATATATATATATATATATATATATATATACTAATCAGCATTTTCATCAAGAAATGATGCTAAAGATTTCAGGCCCCCAAAATGCTGTTATCATGTAAATGAACAGGCAAAACTTGTAGAAGCTTTTAGTCATGCAAATATACTGTTTAAATGAAAGCATTCCATTTGTTTATGTATACATTTAAGCATGTACTGTATAATGACTTTCATGTTTGGAGAGTAAATCATAGGCCGGTATACTAAGGAAATGTTACTTGCTTTTTTCGTTGTGTATGATGTTAAAGACTTAGAAAAAAAGAACAGCTCCACCTTCAGACCTACTTTCAGCTTTGTTTGGTTCACAGCTGGTTTGGGTGGAAAAGGTGACCTGGAAAGTACTTGAATGATGAGGGCTTTTGCATTCAGGCAAGTACAATTAAAACAAACAGCGTGTATTAGGCTGCTGGGTGTCCTGCTAATGTCAATATGTTAATACTTTCAGTTTCATTATAATATAATATAATATAATATAATATAATATAATATAATATAATATAATATAATATAATATAATATAATATAATAATATAGTAATAATTTCATTACAAGGATGAGGAGGATATGTTTTTTAAACCTAGGTTTTTATGTGTGAATATTATTTGCATCATCTGTTGTGACGGCTGCAGTGCAATAGAATATCTGTTCCCTTCAAATGCAAAACTGATTGTTTTTTTGGCACACACAATCTACCTGCAATGCAATAAATATGCAGATTCAGACCTTCAAGAATGATTTAGCTTTGATACTAAAACGATTCCAATGTTTTGGATTTTTTGAACTGCCATAAACGATATCAAATTGAAGCATGTGCTTCTATTTACCAGAATATGTACTTTTTCCCCTTCTTTTGTTCAATGACCTATTGTCGGTTGGAAAATGCATGTATCCTCTGTTTCTTGTGTTATAGGTTTAAGTGGTCATGGGATGCTGTGGCTTTTTGGTTACAACAAGACACTGTGTTCTTGTATTATTGGCCTGTAAAGCAGCTAGATTATGTGTATGCTTAGTGTTCCTGGAAATCCTTGACATTGTATTTAATTTAATATTTTTGACTGGTCCAGTGTTAACTGCTGCTATAATCTGTTTTAACACAGCACTGTGACTTTCTTGTCTGCATGTTTACATATTGCTGAAAAACTGTTATATGCCAGTAGATGGTGACAGTTGACTGCATTTTTTATTTATTTACTCGGCTGATTCTATAAAAACCATTATACTAGCTTAAGCAATTCACTAGCACTGAACTAAATGAGTAGATGAAAACAGGTGAGCAAATTTGGACCTTGAGTGATATAATTTTTGAAGAAATGCCATATTCTGGCAAGATGAGCATGTAGAGAATACTCTAATTTGACAACAATAAATAACTTGACTTCTAGTTGATCATTTGGTATCAATGTGCTAATATAAAAGGTAAAGACCTCTAGATTACGCTTATTTTACCCAAATAAAATATGATCATGCCTAGATTTTTAACTATTTAATTAAGAAAGTAAGGTCTGGCATTGCTTAGTTCAAAGTCTTGTCACCTAACAGGAATAATGTATAGAGTATAAAGTCATGGTGCAGTGTAAAAAGAATTAACATTGTTTATGACTCCTATGAGCTTGGACGACTGCATCTATACATCTCATACATCTGGAATGGCAAAGAAAGCGTTCTTGCAGGACTCCCAGAGTTCATCAAGATTCTTTGGATTCATCTTCAATGCCTCCTCCATCTTACCCCAGACATGCATGTCTGATGACTTGGCTGGCCTGGAGCACCTTGACCTTCTTTGCTTTCAGGAACTTTAATGTGGAGGCTGAAGTATGATAAGAAGCGATATCCTGCTGAAGAATTTGCCCTCTCCTGTTGTTTGTAGTCTAATGTGCAGCACGAATGTCTTGATACCTCAGGCTGTTGATGTTGCCAACCACTCTGCAGATCTTTCGCACTTCCCCATACTTATTGTAACCCTAAACCATGATTTTTCCTTCACCAAACTTGACTGATTTCTATACAAATCTTGAGTCCATGCGGGTTCTATTTTTTGCTCTTACAACTGGGATCAATCAGGTAGTGTATGTGCACATCAGAAGTCCGATTTCCCTTTTTGGAATGAGAAAACTGATTACTGCCATATTCTGGTTTATTCATATATTCTGGTTTAAAGATTCTGCCTCTGAATAAGCATACTTTCTTACTATTTAGTAAACTAAAAGCAGACTGTGGGGATTATTATGTTTAGAATTACTGTATTTATAAAACATTTTATGCAAAGTACCCAGAATGACCTGCTACTTCTGAAGTGTGTTTCCAATTGACACTTTATTATCCCATGATGTCACGAGACATGAGTGAAATGACTCAACTAATGCTGGACAAGATGGTAAATGTAGAATTGGACACATTTTCCATCTTTGAGTTTGGGAAAAAATTGGTTGTTTTAGTTTTTGTTTTGAGTTTTACTATATAAAAATGGCTCATTATTCATTCATCCATTTTCTTTTTGGTTTAGTCCCTTTATTAATCTGGGGTCGCCATAGTGGAATGAACCGCCAACTTATCCAGCATATATTTCTCACAGCAGATGCCCTTCCAGCTGCAACCCATCAATGGGAAACATCCATACACACTCATTCACACACATACCACCATGGACAATTTAGCCTACCCAATACACCTATACCATGTCTTTGGACTTGTGGGGGAAACCCGGAGGAAACCCAGGAAGAACATGCAAACTCCATACAAAAATGCCAACTGACCTAGCTGGGGCTCGAGCCAGCGACCATCATGCTGTGAGGCGATTGTGCTACCTCAGAAGCTACTTCTGAAGTGTGTTTCTGATCGACACTTTATTATCCTATGATGTCATGACTCATGAGACATGAGTGAAATGACTTAACTAATGCTGGTAGTTCATGTGACGAGGACAAGATGGTAAATGTAGAATTGCAGAAATGGATCATGTAACTCTCTGGAACCAAGTCTGCCATGTCTCTTGGAAGTATATTTGGAAGCCAAAGGAAGCATACTGTTAACCCTCCCATTTTGCACAGATTTTCCTGTGTTTTACCAGTCTATCTCGCTATCATCCCTTTTAAGTATTTATCTATATTTTTTCCGGTATTTTTAATCTTTCTATGAAAACTGAAAGCAGCATCAAAAGAGCCGATCTCAAATGTGAAATAATTGTAAAAGCTGTTCAAAAGAGAAATGCTTTCGCTTTATTTCACATTTAATTTAACTCGAGAATTTAGTTCTTAAAAGCATATTGAAATTGATATTAAAACAGCTGCGTTCACTTCATTTCCATTAAAGCTATCCATTGAATGTTGCCCTACTTATGCAATCTATAACTCGGTCCAGTCATGTATCGATACTGACTGAATAAAGCCCTTCTTAGTAATAAAGACACTGTTTACAGATCAGCTTCTGTTCACGAGATTTGAAGAAGCATTGTTTGAAAGTAAATGAATGATTTCATTATAAATCGGTGGATTCTTAGAGTGACACTGCTGTTATCAAACAAAACAGTGGATCAAAATGAGAGATTCGCTGCTCTTCACTAAACAACTATAGTAACTTAAACTTTTACATCCTAATGTTGAACGGTATGCTTGGAAACGTGAAAACATAGCAACTTTTGGACAGCACGTTTACATTTATCAACTAACATTACATGCCTGTGTGACTATGCCAGGGGTGCTTAAACTGAAAGGTTTATGACATCATCAACCCGGTTGTATTTCGCTGTAGTATGCTCTGCTATGTTAACTATGTAAAAGGCAATTTCTCAGTTTCCATTGAACGTTGAATGTTGTAACTTTACAGATCTTGTTTATGCACACACAGCTACATTTCACACTAGGTAAAGTTTGAAATGTAAGATCGTAGTGGACCACCTCTATACATGTTGAGGCATATCTACTCATCCAAAAAGAAAAGACACTAAGCTAAGATATACAGTTATGGACTAAAACCTTTGTTTGGTACATTACATAGATTTATTTGAAGCACAGATTCTGTTTTTTTTTTCCCATCAGTATTCTTTCATTCATTCATTTCCTTTGGCTTGGTCCCTTTATTCATCAGGGGTTGCCAAAGTGGTATGAACCGCAAACTTATCCAGCATATGTTTTATGCAGTGGATGGCTGCCCTTCTAGCCACAACCCAGTACTGGGAAACACTTTTGAACTTACACTCATACACTACAGCCAATTTAGTTTTGATTCAATTCACCTGTAGCACATGTCTTTGGACTGTGGGAGAAACTGGAGCACCAGGAGGAAACCCATACGACCATGGGGAGAACATGCAAACTCCACACAGAAATGTCAAACTGGTCCAGTCGTCACTCGAACCAACAACCTTCTTGATGTGAGGTGACAGTGCTAACCACTGAGCAACCATGCCACCTTGCCATCAGTATTACTTTTTAAAACAAAAAATGGTTTGATAAACACTATATGCTTAGAAGGTGACATATTGATCGTTAGTGCAAACATATTTTGGACACATTTTCCCTCTTTGAGTTTGGGAGAAGTTCACTGTTTTAGTTTTATTTTGAATTGTACTATATAAAAAAATGGCTCATTATTCATTCATCCATTTTCTTTTTGGCTTCGTCCCTTTATTAAGCTGGGGTCGCCACAGCGGAATGTTTAACACAGCAGATGCCCTTCCAGCTGCAACCCATCAATGGGAAACATCCATACACACTCATTCACAGATGCATCACTGTGGACAATTTAGCCCACCCAATACACCTATACCATGTCTTTGGACTAGTGGGGGAAACCTGGAGGAAACCCACGGGAACACAGGAAGAACATGCATACTCCATACAAAAATGCCAACGGACCCAGCTGGAGCTCGAACCAGCAACCTTCTTGCTGTGAGGCGATTGTGCTACCTCAAAGCCTCAGGACAAACTGAGGAATCCAGAATTGTTCAGTGAAGTTCATTACAAATCTCCCTTTTTATACAATAAACTAAGTTTACCTTATAAATATAGATCATTTATCAATTAACCCAGCATTTTGGTCAAGTCAATAAAAAGTGTTTTTCAGTGCACAGTGGATTGACGTTAAAATCAATGCAGTGTAATTCCAAAAACATAAATGTGCCTATTTATGCCATCTCAAAGTCCTGTAAGGCCTTGAGGAGGAGAATGTCTTTCACGTCAGAGAAGACGCTCCGGATGTTATTTGTGTCCGTGGCGCAGGTGTAGTGAAAGTAGACGTTTTTGGAACTCTTTGTCTCAGAGGAATACGCGTTGTGGGTATATAATTCTTTGATGAACTGAATGGCATCCTGACCGTTCCGAGGTTTTCCTGGGGGTGGCGCCAAAACCGTAGAAAAAAAGCAAGAAAGAGTGAATCAGGAACAGAAAACGTAATCATTTTGTATTTCACTTCGTTTAATGTGTGCACCAAACTACCTTTAAATTCCGGAAAGTAGGATTTCAGATTTGAAAACTGAATCTTCTCTTCTAGGATGTCTATTTTGTTCAAGAAAAGGATGACGGAGGAATAAGCAAACCACTTTGAGTGGATGGTTGTGTAGAACAGAGATAAACTCTCCAGCATGCGGTTCTGGAAAGAAAGAGAAGAGCAAACGAAAAAAAAAAACTGTTTATCAATATTATACATAAAGGGCAGGAGAAATACACTATGATAGGAAAGATACAGAATCTTACGTCTTTGTTATTCTCCTCAAGACGCTGGTCGTATTCACTAAGGGAGGCCACAAATATGAGTGACGTCACATTCTCAAAGCAATGGATCCACTTTTTTCTCTGTCCTCGCTGACCACCGACATCTACAATCCTGAAAAGAGTTGAGTTTTTATCCGCTTCTCTATTTGGTCTATGGTGGTTAGTTGTGCCATTGATCTGGATTACTGACACAAACTCACAGACGGATGCCAATGTAAATGCATGTGTTTTTTTATCGCAGTGTTTTATTTGTCTTTTAAATATGTATGCTATCTTAGACCTCAAGTTCTTTTTCTCTACTTTTAAAGGGGCAGTTCACACTAAAATTAAGATGACTACTGACATCCAAAATACTATGGATGTCAGTAGCTACGTTTCCATCCACCTATTTTTTATGCGCATAAGAATTGGTTGATGGAAACGGCAAGATGTGCATAAGTTTTGAAAATGAGCATAAGAAACGTACGCGCATAACTGAGGATAAATTTTTATTCAATAAGAGAAGATGCGCATAAACTACGATGGAAAAACTTTTGCCGAACAAACTCCAGTATGTGCATAAAATATGTAATTTTGTTATGAGATCATGTGATGATATAAATGGCCAGACTGGCAGGCTGAGCACATTGTAAAACATGTAAAATGTTGTTTTGGTCATTCTAAAATGCCATTATTAATGTTATTATATTATTAATCACCTCCAAAATTCCCAAGAGCGTTTGTTCTCCACGTCTGACACCTTTAAACGCCACCACATGTTCATTGCATGTCGGCATACTGTCTTCTGATGCGCAAGTCATTTATTAAATAAAGAAAAGATTCACGCAACTTCTTCTACCACAAGAAATTCTGTTTTTACTTTTGATATTTGGCGCCAGTTAATCAGGAAGTTACTATTTTGTTCTTTTTGACTCATTGGGTGGAAACGCTGCTTTTTTTGCCTGTCTTTCATGCAATACCAGCTATGCGCATACATTTAATTCACATCTTTGGATGGAAAATAGCTAGTAACTTTTTTTTTTTTCCAAAATTCTTCTCTATCTTTTAGGGGTGTCAAACTTACTTTCTGGAGGACCGCAGCCCTGCACAGTTTAGTTGCACACTTGCAGTACCTGTATATTTCAAACGAGCCCGTGTTTAATTAGGGTTGGAACAAAACTAGAGAGCTGCTGCCTTCCAGGAACTGAGTTTGGAACCTGCTCTTTAGAAGTTTACTAAAAGAAACACAAACAGGTTTGGAACTTGTAATTTTCCAGGTAAACTAGCCCTTTAATTAAATTCTATTCATCATTTTTAACTGCTTTTTGTTTCTCTCAGAGAAAACGTTTGGAAGTTTTTTGCTTATAATATTAAAATTTAACATTTCTTTTGTCTCCTTCTGCTTGTATCTTTGTCTGTGTTCAAACTAATTGATTTCTTTTTTGTACAAAAAAAGAAAATTATACATTTCATTTATACATTCTAGTTTGAGGCGACACAGTGGCGAAGCAGGTAGTGCTGTCACGTCACAGCAAGAATGTTGTTGCAATGATCACATCTTTTTAAAGTCCTTCCTGTGATTTGTAATGACCCAAGATAACGTCATGAATAAAAGTGAAGTGAAGCATCTGATGCTGGTAGGTCATGTTATAACAACAGATAGCAAATGTAGTATGTCTGGATTCCATTCACACTAGTCATATTTTACACTCTAGACTCAAAAATGTGAGGTTTTCATACAACATTAGCACAAAGATGAGCAAATCTAGTGTTGGGTTAATTATTTTCAGTTCAATTTAAAGGACATTTTTTAACCCAATAGTTCCATATTTTACTTTTTTCAGTCTAGAGTAAAGATTTCACTTTTCTGACTGTCATGAAGATCTTTGTCAGGTCTTTTCTTTGCATTGGCTGAAGGTTTGGATTTTTTTATTCTTGTTTCCTGGTTGGCTGGATTATGTTTTTTTTTTTTTTGACTGCAAATTGATCCTCTCTTCTCCTGTTCCCTGCCATTGTGTGACAAACAGACTTTGGACCTTTAGACCAATAATGTAGATTAAAGGGTAATGTTGTCTGACTGCATTGAATAGCAAGACCTCTGTGTTTTATCAGGTGCTAAATGTATTTGATTTGTATTGCCTGTAAGTGTTTTTTCAGAAAAAATTGGACAGTATGGAAAATGCAAAAAAAAAGAAAAAAAAAAAGAATGAAGTGATTTCTAAATTAACACATTTTTTAAAAAGTTGCACCAATTTACCACTTTGTTATGTTGCTATTCCTTTTCACAACACTTTAAAAGATGTTTAAGGACTGAAGACACCAAATGATGAAGAGTTGCAGGTGCAATTTTGTCCCATTCTTTCTGCAAACAAGTCTTAAGGTGGGCAACAGTATGGGGTCTTCATTGTCGCATTTTGTGCTTCAAAATGCACCACACATTCTCTATTGGATAACAGATCGGGACTGTAAACAGGTCAGTCAAGTACCTGTATCCTTTTCCTCTGCAGCCAGGACTTTGTAATGTGTGCAGAATGTGGTTTTGCATTGTCTTGTTGACATGTCCATGGGCATCCCTGGAAATGAAGGCAGCCTACTGTGCTTCAACATTTCTATGTACTTTTCAGCATTAATGGTGCTATCACAGAAGTGAAGGTTACCACTGACCCAACCCAACACCATGACAGAACCTGGCTTTTGTACTTGTTGCTGGTAATAGTCTGATCCTTTTTTTCTTTGGTCTGGAGCAACAGCATCCATTTCTCCATACCTGACCCAAAAAACTTCTGACAATAATACTAGTATCCACTGTTTGATGGTCCATCCCAAACACCTTCGAGCCCAGAAAAGTTAATGGCACTTCTGGACACTGTTAACATAGGGCTTCCTTTTGGCACAGTGCAGTTTTAACTGGCATTTGTGGATGTAACCTTGTATTCTGGTGCTTGACAAAGGTTTGCCAAAGTAGTCCTGAGCCCATGTAGTACTTATAGATGAATGACGATTCTTGGTGCAGTGCTGCCTGAGGGATCGGAGATCACGTTTGTTTAGCGAAGGCTTGTGCCCTTGTCCTTTATGCACTGAAACTCCTCTAGATTCCTTGAATCTTGTAATTATGTTATGCTCTGTTGAAAATGAAATATTCAAATGTCTTCCTATCTTTCTTTGGGGAACATTGTTTTTAAACTTTTCAAATATTTTCTCAGGTATTTGTTGGCAAACTTGCGATCTTCGGCCCATCTTTGCTTCTGAAGGTCTAGACCTTTCTTGGGTGCCGCTTTTGTACCAAATCATAATTACAATCTCCTACAATCTCCTGTTGACAATGACTCCTGTTTTTTTTGCAAGAACAAAAATTGTAATTGTAATGTTTATTTAAAAAAAATAATAAATAAAAATCAGGAGGAACACATTAAATATTGTTTATTGTATTGTCTGCAATGAAATACTATTCAAAGTAAATTTAGAAAATCACTATCTTTTTTAATTGTGTTTTCCATACTGTCCCAACTTTGTCCAATTTGGGGTTGTATATGAATTAAGACCTAAATATTTTACTTTAATGTATCACAGAAAAAAATAATTGTTTCTTTCTGCCAGCATGATTTACGTTATTATTGGCTTTAGTTGTTCATCCCCTTACCTGAGAATCATCTTCTCGAAATTGAAGCTATGATCTGTGATGCCACTAGTGGGGAATCGGACCTGAAGAATATCTTGATTTGTAGGGATATAGATATCAGCTGCGATGCGGTCCAAGTTACTAAGAAAGCTTTAAAAAAACATATATTGGTATAAAATTGCATATGAAGGCCTTATTTTCATAATATTCATTGTGAAGCGATGTTACAGCATCAGGAAAGTAGACAAAGGTTCAGGGGCTGACAGGAACTGTTAAACACACTTACTATTTAGTTGAGTCCAGTAGCTGATACTCTCTGCGCCGACTGTAGCAACTCTTAATACCTTTGTCTGCCCATAGATGACGAATAGCCTCTACGTAACTTCTCTGCAACTTTGTTATCTTATGTGGGTCTTGATCCTGGAACCATGTTGCATAAACCTGATAATACAGACTTAATGAGACTGACAATACAGTACAGAAACTAGATATCTTTCATCTTTTTCACTTATTAAATCACCTCGCTCTGTGGATTGGCGTAAGGAATCTTTAGCTCGCTCATGGCTTCTGTCATTGCTTGCATAGACTTGAAGATGTTCTGGTACACCAGTTTGGTGAAAACATGCCTCTCGTCATCTGAGAAGCCCTGTCCATGAATAATTCTCATCTGCTTCAGAAAGGTTGTCTTTCCACTTTCTCCAGAACCTAAATGAAAGCAAAAAAGTCATTTAACAATGCTTTAACTAAAAGTTCTTGTTGATTCAAAATAAAAAATTTAATGGCAACCTGCAATTTGAGAGTCGTAAAAACATCCAGGCAATACGAAGTCATACCTGTGGGTAATGATTTCCTGAGTTTCCACCGTCACTCTGTGTTAATGTTCATTTTAAAGTTTTGCATGAGAAAGTAGTGAAAAAAATGCCAAATTTAGAGTTGAGGTGGTTTACGACTGAGAAAAGAGGTTTACATTCCACTTTTTATAAAAATTACTTTTATTTTACAAGTCATCTAGAGATAAACAGTTGAGTTTTACCATTTTTTAAAATTTATTTAGCCAATCTTTGTGTATCAAAGGAGCACTTATAGCTTAGCTTAGCATAAATTATTGAATCAGATTAGACCATTAGCATCAAAAACGTTTTTATTAAAATTTTCTTATTTAAATGTTGACTCTTCTGTAGTTACATTGTGTACAAAAGGCAATATAAAATAAAAATGTGCTATGTTCTAAGCCTATATGGCTAGGCATTGTACTCTCATTCCAGCCTGGAAAATAGCAACTTTTAATTTCCCACCAGTCTTATGGACATGATGTACTGTAACTACTGAAGACTAAAACTTCACAAAATAAATTAGACTTTTACTGTTACTAAGTTACAATACTACAGTCGACTCAAACAAGATGGAAAAGCACCTATTTCACATTCCTGAATTCAAAAAGAATGACAATAACATTCAGTTTCTTGTATAGTTGGATTGTTTCACTACAAACGTGGTCAATATATCTTTAGTTTGTATCCATGGATACTTACCTGAATGTTAATTATTTATTTCTTGACTTTTACATTAGAGTCTGGTAACACTACTGGTCAAAAGTTTGGGATAAGTTTTTTTTTAAATTATTAATTTTATTTAAAAATTTAAAAAAGGCGGCATTTATTAAATGTAAAAAATGTTATATAGTCAAATAGTTATTTTTTAAAAATATTTATTAATTATCTATTGGATGTGAAATGATTGAAATGATTACTCCAGTCTTTATTCCTTTTAATACTATTAAAATTAATAACATTATTATTGATAATAATAATTAATATTAGAGTGATTTCTGAAGGATCATGTGACTAAAGACTGCAGTATAAAGCTGACTATTCATCGTTAAAAGCACTGGAATAAATTATAAAATTAAATTATAAACTACTTTTGAACAGTTATGGCAAGGCAGTGGTGCAGAAGGTAGTGCTGTCGCCTCACAGCAAGAAGGTTGCTGGGTCGCTGGTTCAAACCTCGGCTCAGTTGGCGTTTCTGTGTGGAGTTTGCATGTTCTCCCTGCCTTCGTGTGGGTTTGCTCCGGGTGCTCCGGTTTCCCCCACAGTCCAAAGACATGTGGTACAGGTGAATTGGGTAGGCTAAATTGTCAGTAGTGTGTGTGGATGTTTCCCAGAGATGGGTTGCGGCTGGAAGGGCATCCGCTGTGTAAAAACTTGCTGGATAAGTTGGTGGTTCATTCCGCTGTGGCAACCCTTGGTTAAGGGACTAAGCCGACAAGAAAATGTATGAATGATGTGTGTATATATATATATATATATATATATATATATATATATATATATATATATATTTATTTATTTATTTTTTTGATGAACCTTGGTGAGCAGGATAAGCTTATTTTAAAACATAGTAGTAAAATGGTAGTGTATATAACATATAAAAAAACATATATCCACAATTATTAGTTATTATGTTGGCTTGAGAAAGCCAACATACTGTTATACTACTCTGTCCTTGAAAACAAACGTATCTCCTCCTAGGCCGTTTATGCCACAAGGCCCAAATGTGGTCAAAATGTGCTTTCTGCATTTAAGATTGTTGCTATATCTCCTCATGCCTGTAAGACTTATAATTTTATAAATAAAAAATGTTAAATATTAAATTTTTATAATCCGTACATATAAAAAAATTATACAAGCCTCAAATTTGGCCAAAAGCTGTATTTAGATGCGTTAGATTTTGTTGCTATATCTTTAAGGTTTATCAGACTTATAGTTTTCCAATAAATAATTTTTAAGCATTATTTTTCTCAAAATATGACTAGCCATTTTTGACTTAAACTCAATATTTTTTACTGATATGGCAAGCCATTATTGCATGTATCACCTTCACACTTATTAAGCATTGTATTTTCAAAAAAATACAGCAAGCCATTTTTACATAATGTTCATTCCCTTAGTCCCTTTATTAATCAGGGGTCGCCACAACGGAATGAACCGCTAACTTATCCAGCATTTGTTTTACACAACGAATGTCCTTCCAGCCCAAAACCAGGAATACATAATGTTCAAGTCCAGTTTTTGCACTCATAAAGACTGTCATAGAAACATCGGGGTTCATTAAGATCACTCATATTGCCAAGAAGCTTTGATGTATCATCTCTAACCTGTCAAATGTCCCCATAGCAATAAAACAGTAAAACCTAGCAAATATTTAAAAATAGCAATATCTCTACATCAGAACATCTTAGGGACCTGGGCATTGGCTTGTTTGACTCATGCTAGCAAATGAGACTTCCTGTGTACTTTGCATGGTAACAATGATAATGGAAGCCAAGTGCTAAAAACGATTAGCTACATGCTATGAATGATTATCTAAATGCAATAACATATGCTAGGAATGCCTACTAAGTTTTAGCATTTGATCAAACATGTACACGAGCATTACCATTTAGCAACTAGTTAGCAACCACCTAACAATGCCATAAACATTTGACTTTCTCAAGCCAACATCAAAGTTTATCAATGAACTTTAGGTTCATGTATGTCATATGGAAATGTATGATTTTCAAATATAAAGTAGTTCAATATTGAACCAATTGACATGGAAACACAGGTAGACTTAAAAAAAAAAAAGCATTTCATAAAGAGGAACTTGAGTCGCATCTATTGAAATGACCTCAACCAGAAAAGTGAAGTTAGTTTTGAGAACTAAATGTTTAATCAGCTCTTAGATCATCAGGAATGTTTCCTCAAAATATGACCCAAATCCAAAAATTACATTAACAGACATAACATTTAATGCGCTGAATAAATTCATTTCAGACAAAGAAAATAAGAGTTTATCTTATTCCATTTCTTTTATGTCTTTGCAAGTTTTTAAAAACTCACCTAATAAAAGCACCTTAATTTCTTTTCTTTGTTGTTTCTTCTGCTCCTGAAGAATTCGTTTGATTTCATTATTTATGTCGATGGCATTCTTCTCTTCTTCAGACAAGAACCAGACAATACATGGACAGGTGTAGTAGTAATGACCCATTTCAGAGACAGAGTCACTACAAAAACAACAGTAAATCATATATTTAATTGTTTATTAGGATATCCAGCATGTTTGTAAATTCTGCATCTCAAGCACAAAATAGTGGAAATCTCAACTCTGTTAGCTTAAGTTTTTTTAGTAACAAAATCTCCAATTACAAAATGTTCCAATTACATTTTAATTTAAATGTTAAATTACATTAAATCATTTTTAGTTTGCTGTAAGTCGTACATCGTCTGTTAGGAAAATTAATAGAAAATGACTGAAATGTACCAGCAATCCTGGAGTGAGTCATATATAGCCTATAGAATGCAATCCTAATATTTCAAAAGAGGTTTAACAGTGCAAGTCATTGTCAAAATTACTGTGATAGCCAATTTGATTAGAGAAAATAGACTTTAGGTTACTGTTCATAGAAGTGACCTGGGATTTCGGTTTGAGGAAGGTTTAAAGAAATAGTATTTGACCATTTTTTTATAGATGCAAATGTACAAAGTAGTACAAGCAATGCAAACTTGACAGTTTTTGATTAAAATGTATTCTGCATCACAAACACAAAATGGTGGAAAATGGCAAATGTTAGTAGTTATAAAAACTTTAACATTAGTCTAAGTTAAACAACATTTAATAACATAATCGAATGTTCTAATTACATTTTACTTGACATGTTAAATTACATTAAACATTTTTAATTTGCTGTAAATTGTTCATTGTTGTCTGTCATTAGATATTAAGGAAAATTAATGGAAAATTACTTAAAATGTCAAAAAAAAAAAAAAATTGGCACACTGCCATTTTAGCTCTCAATTTTTTTTAATGCAAAAATGTTTCGACCTACATGATCAGGTTAAACAGGACAATTGGAAAACTCAAGAAATAGTCAAGCTCTGTTCCTCACAACTGCAAACAATAATCACACCAGCCAACCAACGACACAGTGAACAAGGGGAAAAAACCAAAACAAATACACACATACAACAAAATATATATGACAACATAATACATACAATTACAAAAACGATTTCAAAACAAAATCCAAATTTAAACTCCAGCGGAAACAAAGTATTCAGTGTACACACCTGCAAACAATAATCACATCAATCAACCAACAGGCCAGTAACGGAATACATATGACAATATGAGATACATACATACAATTACAGAGAAGAAGGTGATGTGTAGAGCTTGACTATTTCTTGAGTTCTTCAATTGTCCAATTGTCTTGCTTAACCTGATGAAGACCATCTAAATTGAGAGCTAAAGTGGCAGTGTGCCAATTTTCTTTTGACCTTTTGCCACAGTGTTTGTTTTTGATCGAGCACCTGCCTTTGAGAATCCCAGATGTGTGCATATTTCTGTTTTTTGTTGCTAAATGACTAAAATGTATGTCCTAGAATAAGTCATATATAGCCTATAGATTGCTAGCTTGACAGAGATTTATTTTTAACTGTGTTGGGGAAAAAAGTAATATATTACAATCTGTAGTTAAAAAAAAAACATAACTCTCTCTCTCTCTCTATATATATATATATATAGCTTATATATATATATATATATATATATATATATATATATGCTTTAAACAACAAATACATGACAATAGAACAAATAGAACAAAAGTTTCTATAGCACTATTCAAAAAAAGTAAGTGTTCAGTTCCTTATAAACAAAGTAAAACAGTTTTTTTTGTTGGAAAATTTACACTTATGAATTTGAAACTTAATCAACAAAAGAAATAGATTAATAACAAAAACTTCATTATTCAGATAATTAAAATATACAAAATTTCCGTTTTTAAAATGCTAATTAAAATGAAAGAAACCATCATACCAAAGCTTTTTAACATAACCACAGTGCCAAAAGATTGGTGTTTCCAAATGCAAAGAACAAAAAGAGCAATTTTTGTCAATATCCTTTTTAAATTTACTGAGAAAATGTTTAACCGGATAGAATTTATGAATTAGTGTAAAAGATATTTCTTTTATCTTACTTATCAATCTTGACCTGAGATATTTAAAAAGAGGTTTAACAGTGCTCGTCTATGTCAATACTACTGGCAAAGTCAATGGGATTAGAGAAGATGGGCTTTAGGTTACTGTTCATAGAAGTGAAGTAAGATTTCGGTTTGAGGAAATATTTAAAAAATTGTATGTGACCATCTTTATAGATTCAAATGTACAAAAAATGGTACAAGCAGTGCAAACTTGATAGTTTTCCATTAAAATGTATTATGTAGACTATTTATAATGTTACTTTAGGTCACATATGAGGATAAAAACAATAAAACTGTTAACGATTACAATTGGCTTAAGAGTAATAATGAAAATTTGCAAATTGCAACCAGCAGAACCTGGAATATATATATATATATATATATATATATATATATATATATATATATATATATATATATATATATATATATATATATATATATAATAAACATACCCATAAAACTGGTTTGTTCAAGTCTTTTACAAGACTTTACAATATTATGGGTGGATCCTAACCACTGTGTAAATTTTGCTCTAGTCTTTCTGTGCTAAAATATATGAGTCTGAGTCTAATGAAAAGAAATTAAAAATATTTGGAAACCAACCGAACAATCAGACATACATTACTGTATTAAATAACTATAAAACAGCGTTAAATGTCTCACCTTCATTCGTCAAAACCACCGAGTGAAAGGGAAGACATAATCCATCTTCCGTGAAGTGAACAGCGGCTGTGCCAACAGTGAGTGTTATGTCATTTGCGTCACGTTGGTTCACTTGGCTACAGTACAAACTAGTCAAGCTTCCCGAAAGTCTTTAATGCATAACATGCAGGGTATGTAAGCCAGAGGAATGCGCCCTGACGTTATTCCTCAGGTTACGAACTACCGTTTACAGTGGCACGCATGTTTTTAACTTAAAAGTGCTTTTTACAAAATGTTGATTTATTATAGACCTATGGTTTCTTTCATTTTAATGTATTTATTTAGCATTTCATTAAGAAGGTATTTTTATTCAATTTGAGGATGTAAATTGACAATACTGTGTCAGCTTTTGTGGAGTTATTTGCTATCTCTCATGCTCTCTCTGTGGGTTTGTGTTTATGAAAACACAAATGTGTTTAATGACATGGTATGACAGTGTTACAATGTTGATGTGGTAGGCTATATGAGGACATGGCTTTTGTCCTCATCATTTAAAATACTTTTTAAATCCTACTTAACAACATTTTTTCATTCAAATGTTGCCACGGGCTTCCTGTAAGAGTTGGTTTTAAGGGTAGAGTAAGGCAATTTAATAGGCAGTTTTACAGTATAAAATACATTATGCCTATGAATTGTGGGCCCCATAAATAGCATACTTAAACATGTGTGAGTGAGTGTGTGTTTACAGATTGATGTCAATTTGGCACTATTGAATAACTGAAGTGTCAACCCATGCGTCCTCTGCACTTATTGGTGATTTTTCCCCTTAAATTTTGAGGCATGGTGCATGAATTTATTAGCATAACATTTACAATTTACATCACCCCTTCTGTGTTATGACTATGGTTACAGCCAAACAGTGACAGTTGCATTATATGTTTTCTTTAATGAAAGCAACATTTAAATGAGAGAAAGTCAATCAGCAAACAATGGATAGTTTACTTTAATTTATTACCCAGCACTCTCTCTCTCTCTCTCTCTCTCTCTCTCTCTCTGTGTGTGTGTGTGTGTGTGTATGTGTGTGTGTGTGTGTGTGTGTATGTATTTACATAGACAACAGTTCTGTCTGGTTCTTAAATCTAATTGGCTGATAGCCTTGTAATATTCTGCAAATAACAGGACTGGTCCAGGTCTTCCCTCTTCACCTTTGTGTTTTACTCCGCCCACATACAGCAACAAGCAGAGGACACTCTACAGTTTGACAAATATTGCTGCTGTTGGCAGTGGTGTACTCCTAAAAAATGGTGGTGTACTATTATCCACCCAACCCAAATTTAAAATAAAAGTATAAAAAATAAACATTTTTTCCATCATGAACTGAACAAATGTAATTTCCAGCACATCTCAATATACAGCTTATTTCAAAATGAAATAAATGATGGCAGTCAAACATTGTCTAAGATCATTTTTATATCTAGTTTAACCAATCTTTCCACAATATATATAATAAGTATACATTTGTCAATAAAATAAATTGGTTGTATGCTGAACTGTACACCTGTCACACTCTAAAATTTAATATTTATTTGGTTAAGAGCTTATTAAAAATAAAAAAAAACTAAATTTGTAAATTAAATAGAGCATGAACTTATATATTGTGAACACACTTTTAATGTGTGATGACAACTTTTTATATATTTTTTCAAAACGTGTGTGGTGGTGGAAATGACATTTCCACAGTTTATTGTGAAAAAATCAAAAATAGCTTCACCGATTAGCTTTGAATTGATATTAGCCTTTCATGTATACAAGACAATCTCATTTACCTTCATTTCGTTTGGTTTTTAAAAACATCTTTGAAGGTAAACATGTTTGGAAATGACTTGTATAAAATGTATTTGCTAATCAAGCAATATTTACCTTGATTTTTCTTCAAGTGTTGTTCATAAAAATGCAAATTCCCTCCATCTTGAACATGTTCTCAGATGGCACTATTCATTTTCATAGAAACCACCTAAATAATCTTTCATACAAACTTTTAAAGTGACATTACAGTGTTGTGGTGGAAATGACACTCATACTGTGCGACAGCTGTATTTTGTATAAAAAATAATATTGCTAATAGTCTCAAAGTAATAACTATAAAATATTTTATTTATTTCACTAGCGCTTAATTAAGATACATTAATAGATACCAGATAAATAATATTTTAAAATGGTATTTTCATTGTTGAAGTTTAAAACTCTGGGGGCTCTATTTTGATGGTCCATGCGCAGAGTGCAAAACGCAGGGCGCAAACGCTTTCAGGGCGTTACAGAACACATTTGTGCTAATTTAAGGACGGGAAAATCTGCTTTGCGCCGCGGCGCATGGTCTAAAATGGTTGAGTTTATTTTCTTAATCAGTTATAGGTGTGTTTTGAGAATAAACCAATTAGATTCTCATCTCCCATTCCCTTTAAGAGCCACACAGCAAATTCATCTGAGTTAAATTCTCGGTGTTGAAGCATTTCAGAGTAAAGTGTTGACGTTAAAGAGTTAGATTTTGATAAATGAATATAATAAGAGTTAGAATTGATTTTATTCAGTGCGAAATCAAGGAGTTATCGTTTCTACACTTGGTGGTGTTATTTCCAACATCCGGGAACTCATGCAGCCCCAGTCACTGAAGAATTTTCCATACGCCATTTTCCATCTGAGGTTTAGAACAGCAACTGGTGAGTCAAACTACCTAAATGTTGGTATTTTACTGACTTTCTCTAAGGAAATACAGTTGTAAACATATTGTTAAGTTAATAACTTTAGAATGGAGTGACAATTTTAATCTTCTGCGGTTCATTCATGGTCGTTTGTGTATCTAGCTTAACTGCATTACTATTGACTTCTTTTCAAGAATGTTTTATATATGCTCACGCATACATAGTGCATAAAAACATCAAATGTTCATATTCAACACATTTCTGTCACGCGTAATGCCATTTTGTGCGTTGTTACCCATCTGTAAAATAAAATCGACACTTCTCCTTTAATTCGAAGCAAACTAGCGAGGGAATCACCGGAGCAGCCTAACCTTAGCCTACTCTGCCCGGATGCTAACGGCAACACAGGACGGTTTCCATAAGCTCTGGAGAGTTTCTAAAACATATCTGGTGAGTAAATGAACATATGCTTACTTGTAAAAGGCTTCCTGACTAAAACATATGATTGTTTGTTATTCGTGTACGTTAATTTGGTTGTTTTAAACACCGCGGCCCTTTTAAACTGGTTCATTCGTGGCCGTCCATAACTTATACCATTAGTCCATAGACTCGTGTGATAACGTACGCTTGAATTATATTAAGCGTTGACAACCATTAAAGTCGGAATGTTAACATTAATGTCTTTAAATGACCGCGTTTGCACTTTCTCAGACTTTTAAGGTTACAGAAGTCTCCCGGAAGTTGTGGGACTAACATTAACGTTATCCCGCAAATGCACAGAGACTCCCAGATGCCCAAGTAGATGCCCGCAAATGAATGATAATCTCCCGGAAATCGCGCGTCTCCCGCCCGGTCATTAAACACTTTGCACACCCCTCTCCACCGCATCCCTCCCAGCTCTTCAGGTACGTCGCGCGCAAGTCACCCCCACCGCTCTTTAGCTACGTCGCGCGCAACTCATACCATTGCTCTATAGGTACTCATTTCTCCCGCTACCTCCCGCAAATCAACTCTGTATCCCCCGAAAATGACTTTTCCCAACTCGGGATGTCTGACGTTAGTAAGTTAGGCTATTTCTGTAGTCAGGAACATCTTAGTCAAGCTTTTTCTCCCGCATGATATTGTGCTTAAAACTATAGGCTAAACTTAGCATGTACTGTACACAACATTTCCGTTTTATTAAAGACAATTTAGTGCGTTGTAAACAGCCACCTGTCTGTAAAATTAATCAACTGATTCATATTTGAGCAGCCTAATGATGATACAGGTTTGATTTGTAGATTTATTATCAATAATCAACATCTGAATCAAAAGATATCTGAAAAAGTGTGAGGCATACTTTGTGATGTTCATCTCTTCTTTTATCTGAAGGTTATGCATATGTGTTAGATACTAATTTTTTGTTGTTTTTTTAACAGCCACAGTTCTCTATACAATAACACAAGACCCTGTGACGGTGGCTGATTAGAGACGGATGGTGTATTTCCAGAGTTGGTGAAATGACCAAGCACACCTTCTTGGTCATATGTGGTGATAATAATATAGGTATGTTTGATAAAGTTCTGTATTTGTTTCACAATAAGCTGAGAGGGTATTAGAGCATTAAAGAATAATGAATGACATGAAGGTGATAAGTTTTGTATTGTGGGTGAACTGTTACTTAAATAATGTTTTGCTCTTTACTTTGCACTTTTCCTCTTCTGCTTATCCTAATATTTTAGATTATATTTGGACCTGAAACATCTGCTAGACTCCAGTAAAGGTGGCCTCAATACTGGACCTGAAAGGGCCTAACAAGTTGAATCTGGTAAAGAAACACGCACACACACGCATGCACGCACGCACACGCTTACAGAAAACTGTTGTTTATGAAGTTTATGAATATTTTTTACACTGTGGGCAATATTTTGGGGAAATCAGCATCACTAAATGATATAAAAGATTTTAAGCTCCTCTAAATTTTGCTCCAAGTGTTGTGTTAAATTCAGGATTCTGGACAGACAGCTGCCTGTTTTTCCAGTTCTAGTCATAGTGGTTAACCTAATTGTTTTTGGAGATTCCAACAGTGATGTATGTGTTTTTTTCTACTTTTCCATATCCTGTCACCTCAACCAGCTGGGAGAGTCAAGTTGTGGATCATCATGAAGATGTTCAAAAGGTGAGTTTAGATTTCTTGAATGTTTTATTTACTTTAAATGTTCTTTTAAATATATCATAGAATTTGATTGCAATTTGTTTTCAAACATTTTTCTTAGTCATGCTGGAGTCTTGAAGAGTTCTTAGATGAGCATCACCCTATATCCGTGCATCAAGAACCACCAGACGAGCGATCAGCAGCTACTACATCATCATGGATAAAAAGGTCATCCTGTGGCTGGGAAGCACTTCATTCACAGGACATGCTTGATGAGATTTCCTAGCTCCAGTTTGTTTTCACACAAGTTTACAGCATTTATACCTTCATATAAACTGCTGTGTTTGATATGGAGGAACAAGGAAACACCTGAAGTGAAAGATTTGCACGCCAAGTTTAAAATGTAATTTCAGAAGAAAACTATGAGTTCAGAAGAAAACTATGAGTGACGCTATATTGAACTTTCAAATTGCTCTGATAACACATCAAGTTTGGACCAAAGGACTGAAACAGCCTTTTTGAGCACTGGTCATACATATTTTGTTGATACTGTTTGTACTAATAAAACATTTAAAGCATATTTGACATTGTTGCATTTTAAAAACTGAATGAATTGTTGAAGTGGTGAATGTTTTCAAATAAAATGTTTTTTCTTTTGTAATTTACAGTCTATTTGACCTTTTTACCATATTTACACTCAAGAGAGTTGAATAAAATAACAATATATTACACCAGGCGGTGTTAAATATAGTTAAATTTTTTAACTCTGCCCAGAGTTAAAATTAACCCTTACTTCAGTGTCAATGTGCCAACCCTTTTGAAAGTGTTGATTTAACTCTGTTTTGAGTGGACCCCATGAGACACTTTCAAAATGTTGAAATTAACACCCATAGAGTTGTTTTGGGTCCCCATAATTTGCTGTGCAGCTGCGTCGCGCCAAGAGCGCATTTGCTATTTACAGGACGCAAAGTAAGTCTAAGTGGAAAAAATGAGCATTTCACTAGCAAACAGTTAACAGGTAACAGTTTTTTTTTAACAGAAAACTGTTAAACAGAGCATCTACTGTGAGAATGAGAGATAATGGATCACTTTCACATTCGCTCTTTGATAGGGAAACCTTTACGCACAGACATCAATTAGTCTATAAATAAATAATTTTGTTTGTTAAGCGCAAATATTCGTTTCAAAACTATTTCTAAATTCAGTTCTAATTTCCAGCAAACAAATAAACGAACAATAATAACAAAATGTGCTCAAAAACCTGAGTTATATCCTAAAACACATGCTGTGCCCCATATGGTCTAAAACCTGACAGGTGGGCAAATCTAAGCTTGTTTTTAATAAAACAAATATAAATATGGATATAATAAATAATACTGCTAATAATAACATTATACAAAAGCAAATTGTTATGAATGAACTGAAAAAGCCTCCCGAGATGAAGAAGACATAAAAGCAGTGATTTTTCATATTTATGTAGGCTAGAAAATAATATGTTTTGTAATATTTTAATCCTTTATATTTATATTCTATATCTATTGTTATTATATCCAATATATATCCTAAATATTAAATTTTTTTCATATGTAAAGATATTTGCCTATTGCTCTCTTGTGCGTATTAAGCAGTGCATAAGCAAGGCACAACTCTATTATACTATATAAAACTATTATAGATTCTCAAAATAGCAACGCGCCAGCAGTGTGCCTCAGAACGCCTTTCTTTTTAGACCAGAACACCTATGGGCGCACAAATGAGAGCTAATGCATTTGCTATTTAAACAGCGTAGTGCAACGCCTCAAAACGACTCTTGCGCCAAGCTGAAACTACCAAAAGACTACTGCGCCACGCCTTGCGCCACATTGCGCCGGGTGTATGATAGGGCCCTGGGTGTGCGACAAAGTGAAAACATTGAATTTGACACCTAAAAGGAGGTTGAATAATATGAAAAATATATAATAGAAAGCTAGTAAAAAAATTTAAAGTAGGTTTTAATGTTAGTTTGACAAAGAAAAAGGAATTTGAACAATTATATATATATATATATATATATATATATATATATATATATATCTATATATATATATATATATATATATATATATATAATCAAAGGACATAAAAGTGCCCGTAGTTGAAGAATTACCCATTTATGAAATGAACCTGCTCCATAGCAGGTTTGAGCTACCAGAACTGTTGCTTTGAAAGTCTCAGATAAGTTTTGAAGAACGAAACGATCCTGGATCATGCCAAATCATCAATATCCAAATCCAGCTAGCTGAGAAATCCACCTACAAAGAACTTACCCCTGGGCTTCAGTTCATGGCATCAGGAAAACACAGTGGGGACTTCCCTGCTTGCTTCAGCCTATGTAACCCGGTGTGCGATAAAACAATGCAGTCTTCTGTAGCACACCGTCATGTTGTCTATACTAGTGTTGTCCTGGGGTCTGTTCTTCGTACTTCGCTTGAATGATCGAAGATGATTTGACAGATCCTGGATCTTTTAATCTTGATAACCAATCTCTGGCTATTTTGGTTCTTCAAACAAGTTTGCGAATCAGATTAAAATGTCTGGATGAATTGATCCTAGATCGCTGCGTGTGTTGTGAAGGGCAATCTATCGATCCTCGAAATCATGATCAGCAATGCAACGATTGGCTGACAGCACAGCAGCATAATGACATCATCTGAGTAATATTCAATTATCCATGTGAACAAAATTACATCAAATTTGTAGTAAGCGGTTTGTTAAAGGGCCATGAAACCCCCTCGTTTCAGCAGTGTGTTTTCACACCTCTACTTTGGAAAAAGTCAGAAAAGTGGGTGTGTCCAGCTCTGTTTAGGGGGGAGTGTCGGAGGAAGAAAAGAGGCTTGGTATGGGAGTGTCTATTTGGGCGCGCTGAATTTCAGAGTCAAAACACACACCCACAGCAGACAATGTGACTGTGTTTACATGGACATCTGTAGTCGAATTATTTGCCAAATTATTAAATGGTGGACTTTAACTGCAGTTTGGCTCTTTCATTCTGTAAGGTGTTGGTTTAGGTGAGGATTGAACCCGGGTCTCCTGGACATAAAGCTGGGGCTTTTCCCAGTTGAGCTAACTCCTCACTAGATGAACCCAAGAGCAGAAGAAAAATAAGGGAACTTGAGGCTTTGGTTTCAGAAAAAATAAACAGATGATCTTTACTAGAAAAATAGAATTCAAAAGTACAATAGAAATAACTGAAGCCGAGCTTCTAGTAAACAGGCAAAACAAATTAGACACAAGGGTCAAAAAACACAACAGTAGAATGTGACTTAGCTTTCTCTAGACAATCTGGAGAACACCGGGTGGTACTGGCTCAAGACTGAACACAGTAGCTTGTAACACACACACTTATATAGGGCAAGACACAGGTGTTGCAAATCAAGCTTGAGTGGTGGCACACAGCAGATGGTGAGAAAGTGGTGCCATCCACTGTTCAGGAGGAAGCATGAAACTTGGATCATGTTGTGCAAGGAGACAGGAGCACCTCCTTCAGGTCAGGAGGAGGAATGCGGCTTAATGAGTTCTTACAGGAGCCTCTCCTCTAAGAACGGCTCCTGACGTTCTTCTGGAGCTTCTTTGGGCACGATTGAAGTCAGTGATAAGCACTGGGTCCAGTATATCCTTAGCCGGCACCCATGATCGCTCCTCTGGGCCATAGCCCTCCCAGTCGACAAGGTACTGCACCTTCCCACGGACCAGTCGAGAATCCAGAAGCCTGCGTACTGTGTAAGCCGGTCTACCCTCAATGATCCGGGGTCTTGGTATGGGCTTGCTGGGTGGGGAGAAAGAGGAACATACAACAGGTTTTAATTTGGACACATGAAAGGTGGGGTGAATCCTCATGGACCTGGGCAGGAGTAGCCGGTAGGATACAGGATTTATCTTTCGGAGGATCTTAAATGGACCAATATAGCGTGGGGCTAGTTTGCGAGACTCTACCCGAAGAGGAAGATCCCTGGTTGAAAGCCACACTCTCTGACCTGGGCGAAGTGTGGGCCCTGGCCTTCGGCGCTTATTTGCCTGTCTCCGCTGCTGTTCGGTAGCTTTAAGTAAGGCTACTCGAGCTCTCTGCCATGATCGTCTGCATCGGCGGACCAGTTGTGTAGCAGCAGGGACACTGACTTCTGGTTCCTGTCCTGGAAACATAAGGGGTGGGAAACCATACTGGCACTCAAAAGGAGACATTCCTAGGGAAGAGTGGTAAAGGGTGTTATGTGCAAACTCAGCCCAGACCAACCGGGAGCTCCAAGTGGTTTGATTGTCTGAAACCAAGCATCTCAAAGACCTTTCAATCTCTTGGTTTACCCTCTCTGTCTGACCATTGGATTGGGGGTGAAAGCCAGATGAGAGACTAATGGAGGATCCAATGAGTCGGCCAAATGCCTTCCAGAACCTGGACGTGAACTGTGGCCCCCGATCGGAGACCATGTCCTGCGGAAAGCCATGGATCCTAAACACATTCTGCATGAGAAGCTATGCTGTCTGACTAGCTGTTGGGAGTTTGGGCAAAGGGAGTAGATGACATGCCTTAGAAAATCTGTCCACCACCACCAGAATGACTGTATTACCTTTGGACTCTGGTAGGCCTGTAACGAAGTCCAATGATATATGTGTCCATGGATGTTTAGGTATAGGCAGTGGGTGCAGCAGGCCTTGAGGTCGGGTTCTTGGTTCCTTGTTTTGTGCACAAACAGAGCAAGCAGCAACAAAGTTGCGGACATCCTTCTGCAGTCTTGGCCACCAAAATTTCCTCTGGATGAGCTTGTGGGTTCTAGTAGTCCCAGGGTGCCCCGATTGGAGGGAAGCATGAGCCCACTGCAACACTTCAGAGCGTAAATGATTAGGTACAAAGAGACACCCTGGAGGACAATTACCTGGCACTGTCTGTGGCTGTGCTCTCCTGACCGTCTCTTCAATTCCCCACTGGATTGCGCCGACCACTCTCGAGGTAGGTATTATTAGTTCTGGTGTGGTCTCACTGTCTAGAGAACCAAACTGTCTTAACAGTGCATCTGGCTTTGAGTTCTTTGAGCCTGGGCGATAAGAGAGAGTAAAATCAAAACGATTAAAGAAAAGGGCCCAGCGAGCTTGCCTGGAGTTTAACCTCTTTGCCTCTCTAATGTAGGTGAGGTTCTTGTGGTCGGTCCAGATGAGAAATGGATGTTTGGCCCCCTCCAACCAGTGTCTCCATTCTTCTAATGCCACCTTGACTGCCAAAAGCTCACGGTTCCCAATGTCATAGTTCCTCTGTGCTGGTGTAAGCCTGTGAGAAAGATAAGCACATGGGTGAAGCTTGTTATCAGTCTTACTTCTCTGAGAGAGGACCGCTCCTATGCCTATGTCAGAAGCATCAACCTCCACTACAAAAGGAAGCTCTGGATCTGGAAGAGCTAAAATGGGGGCAGATGTGAAGAGACTCTTCAGTCTGTTGAAGGCCTTGTTGGCCATCTCAGTCCACACAAATGACTTGGCAGTCTTCTTGGTGAGGGCAGTGAGGGGTTCTGCAATGGAGCTGAAGCCTCTAATAAATCTCCGATAAAAATTGGCAAACCCCAAAAATCGTTGTACCTCTTTAACTGAACGTGGTTGTGGCCAATCCAGTACTGCCTTAATCTTGCCAGGATCCATCTGAAGGCTACATTTGGATACAATGAACCCAAGAAACGACACTTTGGAGACATGGAATTCGCTCTTCTCCAGCTTAACGAACAGTCTGTGTCTCAACAACTGGGAGAGAACCTGCCGGACATGTTGTACATGCTCTTCATAGCTACTTGAAAAAATAAGTATGTCATCCAAGTAAACGAAAACAAATCTGTTCAACATCTCCCTGAGGACATCATTAATGAATGCCTGGAAGACGGCTGGGGCATTTACAAGGCCAAAGGGCATTACCTGATATTCATAGTGGCCTGTAGGGGTGTTAAAAGCGGTCTTCCACTCATCTCCTTCTTTGATCCTGACCAGATGGTAAGCATTTCTGAGGTCCAACTTTGTAAAGATAGTGGCGCCCTGCAGTATCTCAAAAGCAGTGTTCATTAGGGGTAATGGGTAACGATTCTTAATGGTGATGTGATTCAAACCTCTATAATCAATACAGGGTCGAAGACTCCCATCCTTCTTGGAAACAAAAAAGAAGCCTGCTCCTGCAGGTGAGGTTGAAGGGCGAATGAATCCACTGTCTAGAGCCTCGTTCAAGTATTTCTCCATGGCAGTTCTTTCAGGAATGGAGAGGGAGTACAATCTACCTCGAGGTGGACTTGCTCCAGGTACAAGTTCAATAGAACAATCATATGGACGATGCGGGGGTAATGAAGTAGCCTGAGACTTACTAAAGACTTCACTGAGATCCATGTATTCTTGGGGAACTCGAGACAAACATGGAGGAAGAACCTTAGGTGGCTCTGGCAAGGGGGCTGGAGACTCGAAAGTTAATGGCTTGAGCTTGGGTATTACCCGCACTTCTGTGGTAGGTATGGATATAGTGTGGGTTGAGGGTGATCTGGAGGGATCGGGGTGAGGTCCAAGAAATGTCTCCAGTGGCTCGAGAGGATGGCAAAAAGAAAAATCAGAAACACAGCAGTTAGTACCCCAACTCTTTACCACACGCTTGGACCAGTCTATAAAAGGGTTGTGGTGGAATAGCCAAGGGAAACCAAGCACTAAGGGGTGTTCTGGTGAATGGATCAAAAAGAACTGTATCTCTTCCCGGTGTGCACCTATCTTTAACTGGAGGGATGTAGTGCAGTGACTAACCTGTCCTGAACCAAGAGGTCTGCCATCTAGGGCTGTAATGGTGAGGGGTCTCTGGAGGATTATGGTTCTAATACCCAGCTCACTGGCCACATTGATATCCATAAAATTACCAGCAGCTCCAGAGTCAATGAAGGCACTAAGATGGTGAAGCTGGTTGCCTTGGGTGATAGTGGCTTGAACGGATACTCCGGAAGTGATGGCACAGGGGGAAGTATCTACTCTCGCCCGGGACCCCCTCTCCCTGGACGAGAGCTGGCTTTTCCCTTCAGTTCAGGGCAAGTGGAGCGGAAGTGGCCTGGCTTTCCACAGTAGAGGCAGCATCTGTCTTTCATTCGCCGATCCCGTTCGGTCTGGGTCAATCTAGTTCTCCCCAATTGCATTGGTTCATCAAGATCATTGGACTGAAGGGGCTGAGTGATGGTGCTAGAATGTACATCAGGGTCAAATAACCTGGTCTCTCTACCTCGTTCCAGTTGTCGTTCTCTTAGGCGATGGTCAACACGGATGGCAACATCAATAAGGGACTCAAGATCTGGTGCAGGATCTCTAAAGGCCAGTTCATCCTTTAATTCAGAGGACAAGGCACGGTGAAAAGTGGCTTTTAGTGCTCGCTGGTCCCATCCACTCTCTGAGGCCAGGGTTCTGAACTCGATAGAAAATTCTGCCACACTCCTCTCACCCTGAGAGAGTTGAAGTAGGCGATAACTCACATCTCCTTTACTGGCTGGATGTTGGAAGACCTTCTTCATCTCCGCAATAAAACTGGTACTGTTGCTGGTAAGGGGAGATTTCTGGTCCCATAAAGATGTGGCCCAATTCAAGGCTTTGCCAGTAAGTAGAGTGATGATATATGCTACCTTACTGTTCTCTGTGGGAAAGCTGCTGGGTTGCAATTGAAAGGCCAGCGTGCACTGTGTGACAAACCCTCGACACCTCTCTGGGTCTCCATCAAATCTCTCAGGTGCTGGTAACTTGGGCTCAGATGAAGCAACAAAAACTGTTGGAGGAATGGCTACTGGTTGGCTTCCTTGAGAAGTTAAACGTTGAGGATTTAGTAACTGGAGGATCTCACCAAGAATCTGCTCATGGTTCTGGATAGTGGTTGCTTGATCAGACAAAGCAGACAGAATACGATCAACATTGGAAGGTGGTGAGGCTTCTCCTGCTGGGTTCACTTCCATGGTTCAGTCTTGCTGTAAGGTGTTGGTTTAGGTGAGGATTGAACCCGGGTCTCCTGGACATAAAGCTGGGGCTTTTCCCAGTTGAGCTAACTCCTCACTAGATGAACCCAAGAGCAGAAGAAAAATAAGGGAACTTGAGGCTTTGGTTTCAGAAAAAATAAACAGATGATTTTTACTAGAAAAATAGAATTCAAAAGTACAACAGAAATAACTGAAGCCGAGCTTCTAGTAAACAGGCAAAACAAATTAGACACAAGAGTCAAAAAACACAACAGTAGAATGTGACTTAGCTTTCTCTAGACAATCTGGAGAACACCGGGTGGTACTGGCTCAAGACTGAACACAGTAGCTTGTAACACACACACTTATATAGGGCAAGACACAGGTGTTGCAAATCAAGCTTGAGTGGTGGCACACAGCAGATGGTGAGAAAGTGGTGCCATCCACTGTTCAGGAGGAAGCATGAAACTTGGATCATGTTGTGCAAGGAGACAGGAGCACCTCCTTCAGGTCAGGAGGAGGAATGCGGCTTAATGAGTTCTTACACATTCAGGGAATTCATTAATGTCCCTCCCGACAAACATGATATTTGATTCGAGGCGCTGCTCTAAGCGTGTATTTTTCATGCAATGTTTGATACCGCACGGCGAATGAGAAAAAAAAAACTCAGAATTTCCCGGAAACTTAGATACACATGGCAGGTAGCGTCAGAAAGCCGCGTGTGTTATTCCGGTCACAAAATCCAACACGAGGTTATAGTTTGGTTGTAACTGTTAGTGCTAACTATTGCACTCGGTGCAATAGTTTGTTTGATACGAATAAAATACGAACTGAATAAACAAAGAGCACTGGTCGCTCACTTACCAAATCTGTGGAGACAGGACAATCACCAGCAACTAGAGCCGTGTCTTTATTTAGAGGAGACTACAAGCGAATCTGGATCTCAGCGTTTGCAGATGAGAACAGCTCTCAGGTAAACAATAATCCTCCTTAGACACGAAAGTTATTGTTGTCGAGCGTCGCGTACACTGTAATCCACACGTGAGTCTGAGCTCTCACAGAGAGAAAATGAAAACGAAACTTAACTGCAGCAAACTATAAAAGCAACACTTCACGCTTGTTTTGCCAACACAACGTGACGTCTTTGCCGTCTACACTCTGACAGTAATGAATATTAATGAAGTTGCACAATAGAGCGTGCTGATTGGTTTGAACCAAGCCTTACTCATGCATTAATGCAAGACACTGTAAGATGTAATAAGACTCACTCTGGCACAGACGTCCAGTCTGCACGCTGGAATACAACGCTATTATGTCATGACCGTGACGCAGCTTCAAAAATTCGTTTCAAACCGGAAGTATGAATTTGCTTGACATAATGCAAAAACAACCAATTTACACTTTTTAGTGAAATATAGGTGTCCTAATAGTGTTTTTAGCAGTGTGGAACACATATACGACTGTCAACAGCTCAAAAAATGTGTTTTGGTGTTTCGTGACCCTTTAAATATGACGCAATAACTATCCACCTTGTTGTGGGCTGCATGCTGTACACTTTCATGTGTCAAGAGCAATTTATTTAGTTTTACAGTTAGTTGTGTAGGGTCCACCCAGTTGGCCCAATGCCGGTATCCACTGGTGGATGAAGGTTCACTGCATGTTCGGTCTTTCCAGTGCACAATGTTGATTCATATTAAACTTAACTCATATCTGACTCCAATTTTAGTATGAGGTGGTTTAGAATATTAATATATTTATCCTCGTTTTATCTGACTCCAATTATAAAACATTAAGAAGATTATATCAATATGTAATTTAGATAAATGTTTGTTTCACTAGTAACTATTACATCCGTTCATTCGGGTGCTCATGTCGCTCAGAGAAATCGCCTCGGCCGAAGGCGTCCCTCACGGTCACACTCCGGTCAGTCTTGAATATTAAACAGAGGTAAATTGACTAATACTTTAGATGGCCGCTACCAGCGCGCTCGTTCTAAAATACTTTAGTTAGTCCCGCTTAGATGTACACCTTTGAGTTAAGACAATCATCATTTCTAATTAGAGGTTAGGGCATTAATATAAATGTACCCGACTACTGGACTCTATAGTAACTTTGGTTTTCACCAAGCCCATAGTTTCCCATATGAACTTAATTTAGAATAATACTACCTTCAAACAAAGGTCGGGTACCCAATCTAGGTTAGTCGTGCAACACCTTGTTGACCTAGACGGAAGTTATCGCCCTTTCCACCTAAGTACACATGAATCAATATCAAGAGTCAGCCGGATCGCTAAAACACAATTAGTGTGCCCAATGCTCCATCTCAATTGGATTTTAGTCCGTCTACTGACCTGACGCAAGACGTGCGGAAACAAGGATACAGCGTAATCTACTTGAATTAATAATTACAGAGTGAGCAAAATATGGTCAAACATTACAATTTATTAGTCAGGTAAATGTATTATGCCAATTCAATCAGTTAATTCATAAATGATCAATACAAAACATCAAATTATCAAAGATAAATCCAAGATGAAAAAGATGCATTCCTGACTTTGTAATATACATAACATGGCGCAAGCCATGTTATGGGCTGATCTGGTTAGGCAGAATCGCGCTGAGTCTTTCTTAGACCTTACCTTAAATAATCCAAGAATTCCCTCAAGGAAGGGGGTGTGTGTATAGAAAGTCACACCCTTCACAGTGGTTCAAAAGATGCCTGAAGTTATATATTTATTGTTTTGATTATGTCTATTTCTGAGAGAATGAGACCATTGTACCAATCGCACTGAGACATTTCAAATGATATCAAACATGATAGCTAAAGTCAGCTTGGTTAATCTAGAACATTCAAACATTGAAATGACCATATGCGTGAGTTGGGGGATGAAGCTGAGTTTCAGCATACTCAGATGCAAATGCCACTTTTCCCGCATTCCCCCCTGGTGGGTTGTGGAGTCCATTGGCCCTGTTTTCAGCTCATGTTTTGAGTTGTCAAAGACATCAAAAATATTTGTAATACCTTAATTCTTACAGTTGTAAAGAATCACTGGATGTTTACAAAAGCATTTCAATATTGGTAAAGATGTCTGCAACTTCTGTGAAGCATCAAATCACCAGCATATTAACTGTCAAAACATGTTTATGACTGCATAAATATATTATTGCTTTTAAAAAACTCACATAATGTAACAAATATGGCCGACCAGACACATAATTATTTTGCTTTTATTCCACAACCGAGCCAACTTTGCCCAGAGAAGACTCAAAACCTGATTCCAAGGTATTTATGACCCAAAAGGAATGTGCCATGCAGCATCGAACAAAGAACGGTTCAGGACTCTTTAAGCTGCTTGTTTAAGACTGATGTTTTCATATAAACTTTACTCTCTTTGTGTAACCATGTGTTTTGCAACATTTCCCTTGCTCTTGTATTAACATTTTCATTTTAAATACTTCTGTATAAAATGTTTAACTGTACTGAAGCTAAGCAAGCTCTTTTACTGTTCGTGTTTAGACTTTTTGTAAAACTTACTTGCTGTACTAATTGATCATTGACATTTTATGTTAATACGAGTGCAACATATTAACATTTTAAGAGACTTTAACATTTCTGTTCCGATTTGCATAAAATTAGCCAATGCAAATTCTTCTGCCTCGGACAAAGCCCCATAAACTTATTATGCAGAGAGGTTAGTTCTAATTGGTCAACTTTCCATGGAGGATGGATCCGAACCCGCCCTATATAAGCTTGGGACCAAGCTACGCCTCTCCCTCTCTCTCGGCTCCAAAGCAACTCTCTTGCTCTCCCGGCTCCAAAGCTCTCTTGTCCAAACTGCAACTCTCTGCCCTGAAACTCTCTGCAACTTCTTCAGAAAGAACTCTTAACTCTCTTCTCTGAAACCTCTTCATCTGCAACGATCTAAGGACGAGACCTAACCAGAGAAACCTCCAAGAAACCAGGCGGAGACGCAGACGGAAAGGGTTAATCGCACAGCTCGGACATTTCACATCTCAGAATCCTTTTGCTGCTTCAACTTGAAACTACGGACTCCCCCCACTTCAAGCCTCGCGAGGAACAAAGGAAAAACCAGCCGAACCACGTGCTCAACAACGGGAGCTCTGACACGGACAGACCGTAAGTATCCACTCTCTTCCAACATCTAAACTAGTGTGAACTAAATTCAACCCTGACGAGACAATAGAAGGGTGAGTTTGATTATGTTTGGTTTGCTTGGTTTGCTCTTACAAACTCCAACGTTTTCCCATCATTACATCTTCTCAACCTCTCTTACTTTCCCTTCTTCACTCTCCTCTACACTTGTATGAATGTGTGTTTGTGTTAGGTGTTAGTTTCTGTTAGATTAGTTAATAAAGTTTAATTTTGTATGAAGAAAAGTATTTGTGTATATTTATGAATCTAATGTTTTAAACTTCGATGTTGTTACCCTGCTCAAACTTAATGGGTTTATTTTTGATAGCATCGCGGGACGATTCGTTTGTTCGGATCTAAAGAGTCGATTCATTTGAAGCCCCGTTCAAATGAATCTTCCTCCTTCTTTAAGCTAGTCCGCAATATATATAATGGTCCAGAAGACACGCTACCACTGTAATCTAAATCATAACTCGCAAGCGTGGTTATATGTACAAACTTTATACAAGTATCTACTGATAATTTTGTGATTCACTGCTGTTTTATGTTTATTTACGGTTATGTTGGAAATTAATATGTGCTCTGCTGAGTTTTAATGCTGGAAAATTCAACTCTGTGACTATATATATATATATATATATATATATATATATATATATATATATATATATCAGAAAAAAATAGTTATATGCCAATATTCAATAATTCAGTATATCATAATGATAAACATGCACAATATTGTTGCATCCAACACGCCATGAATTATTATTATTATCTACACTTTTAGAGTGTCTTTTAAGATTGTTGTATTCTGCAAAATGTTGAAGGTTTAATAGGCCATTTATTTTCAAGCACGACGATTTTCTCATGTTAATCTGGGCTACGACATTAAGATTTCATTGACTATTTGTTTGTCTTTTGTTTATTTTCTCTGTACAGTAAAGTCCTCTTGTTAAAATCAGTTCATTTAACTAAAGTAGTTTAGTTTATACTTTATTTTAGTGTTACCTACTGTACTTTATAATCTTTTTTTGCATGTATTTAATAAGCAATACACTAAGTATTGTTGTTGTTATCATACCTGTTAAAGTAATCTGTTTCACAGTTTACCTCAATATCTGGATAATACCCAAGCTTCCGCAATTGATCACAACATGAAAATCTAATACCGTCAGAAGCTAAATTACCAGGTTTTGACACCACAATTGACAAGATCAGTAGAGGTAATGTATATCAAGCTCCCATACTGCAATTCAAAAGCATAAAGAAACACACATAAAAAAACATGAATCACAAAATAGGGAAAACTTCTGATTTACAGATTTTCTTTTACAGTTATATTGAAAAACAGGATTAAATGTTGTTAATATGCAGCTAATGTGTACTTTATCATAAGCCTAACTATCCAGGAGTCTTACCAAATGAAGTGGCAATGATGACAATAGCAAGAGATCCCCCCAGCCTGCTGCTCATCAAACTCCATGATTGGTTTTTGGGTAAAGAGAAGAAATTTCCAGACGGGGTAAGTGTATTAATTCAACACATTTCATGCACGATACACTGCAAGAGGGTTTGTCTAGTTTCTTATTGTCGTCTTGAGTTTGTAAATCTAAATTCTTAAATCAAGAAGCATTTCTGGACAAGATAATACCTTTGTCTTGTTTTCAGAAAAGCTTGTGGGTTTAAATATGCCGGTGCGGTAAGCGAAATAAACTCCTTTCTACTTTAAAATCTATCCTGAATGTAACTGGAAGCTAGTGTAAGTACTGACCTGAGGACTGCTTCCATGTGCTTTATTTTAATTCATTGCATTTGCTTTCAGAAAGTGAAGGAGATAGTGTTGGTGATGGAGCATCATCATCCGTGCAGAACACTAGCAGATTTCCTGAAGGAGCACCAAAACCTAGAGGAAAGAGACGTGTGTACGCTGATCCTACAGATTGTCAAAGCAGCGCAGGAGTGCTTGAGGCGTGAAATTTGTCATTGGGATATTCATGAAGGTAATATCCTGTCATCGGCCCACCTCTGCACATTAAGCTAATTGATTTTGGCTGTGCGATGCAAATCTGTCATGGTAAGTCTAATTTTTTTAGGAGGAAACCGTAAACTTTCAATTAGTCTCTGAGAATCAGTCAAATGGGGCTTTAGCTGAACTGTTTGTCCAACACTCCACTTCTCTTCCTGACAGATCGATAAGTACACCAGCGGCCAGGAACAAGGATATCTCTTAAGGAAGCGGTTGAAATTACGGTGAATCAGCTGTATTGCCTCATGAAGGAAATGGCCAGACATTGTTCCAAAATACCTGAAGGTAAGAAGATGACTCTTAACCAACAAGGTTCAACCCTCCTGTTGACTTATGGGTCAGAAATGACATTTTAATAGCAGAAAAACCCTAAACAATGTTTTTCTTTATCTTGAGGTTTGGTGACGGTGTCTAAAATGAGATCAACATTAGGAAAATATATAATTTTCTACTTTTATATTTTAATGAAGACTGAACATATTTAATTTTTAGATTTTAGCACGTCATATTAAAACATAACTTGATTGAGGACACGGAACACATTTTGTATTTGCAGTTTTCGCCGATGCATTTATAAAGCGGCTCTAAAAAGCAGCTGGAAGACAGAAAAAAAGGTCGCCTAGTTTCTGCTTTCACTAACCAAAAAAATGCTGTTTGCACGATTTGGTTAATATCATCCAAATAGCCTACTTTAAAATTAATATTTTAAACCTCCTCCGGTTTTTGTAGTTTTTACAAAATATCTAAAATCTTTTTTTTTTCAGATAGATCTTTGTCAAATTAAAGTTTAATATGGCTTTAAAACGGTTTGATTTATGTTTTGTATATACCTAAACTGTTATAGCTAGCTTTTGTTTCTTTTATATTGGTTTATTAATTTAATGTGATATTATATCTGATATTTAAAATTCTTTAAATTATATTTCAATATACCTTAGGCTATTTAACAAGATATGGCACTATTGTTTTGTCTCTACAAAAGTGGACACATAATTTGTAAAGTTGAATGTCTTTCTGTTGTGTTCATATTGTGTATTATTTCCAAAATAAATTTTAAAAAGATAAAAGCCGCTCCCAGCATCAGAGCTGTGAAGGGAGCGCTCTTTTGCTTTTTCTCACACACATACAGGCATCTAAACGCGCACAAACACACTTTTTAATCTTAACAAAAACTCTTGAAGACCTTTCCTTAATATGGTGTAAAGATTATTATGCGTAATTGAAACATCAAAGAGGATGCAGCAAAGTCACTTATAAATTAAAACTTTATTATTTTACGCAACAGCCTTACATTTAAAAGGGAAACATAAGGGCGATCATACGCAAAAACACCCCAGCCTATTGCGGCCTAAGGCTAGATGTTTTCTTTCCCTTATTTATTTATTTGTTTGGCGCATGTACTCGTGTGCGATCGGTAAACTAGTGTCCACCTCTCCCTTTACTCCGCCCCGAAGCCCCAGCTGGCCCTCTTTGGCCCTAGGTATTCGGTGGGCCGAAAAAGGCCGGACGCTGGCCCCGAGAAAGCCCCACTTTTTCCCGATTAGGCCCCAGAAGTGAAAGTTGAAACGCGACTGGCCTTGGCTCACCCTGGCTCGCGCGCTTTAGGCGTGTTAGTGCAAACGCAGCTAGTTAGGGCATAATGGGGGTCATTCGGGTCAATTTTGAGCTGCCAGCTATGAAAGCATTTTACACCACAAAAACTACTGACACAAACACATGATAAGAATCTGCTGCCTTATCTTTTATACTTGCTAAACACTCTTTACACTCCTGCAGGTTCTGTTATCATGACAAAATCCCCTTTACTGTTGTGAGAGTCGAGTGTTGAACACTGCTGAAATACTGCACACTGATGAGTGGAAACCCTAGCATTCACAGAATGTTTGTGTGTGTGTGTTATGTTTTCACACGTCAATTGTGTGTCCACGATTGACCAACTTTCTTTTTTTTTTTAAATGTTACAGAATTCATGACATTTACGGCTACCTGCTGGTCCCCTGTGAACGCTGAGGATGAGATCCAACACACAGTAGAGGAGATTCTGGATCAGCCATGGCTACAAAACTAATAAAAATGAAGACTGTTTTAGACATGAGTAGTTTATGCTTTCCGTCCAGAACCAGGACCAGTTTTAGAGGAGATTTTAGAGCACAAGTGGTTCAGCATACTGCTAACTTATTAATTTTTTTTCCATGTTTTATGCAGCGGATGCCCTTCCAGCCGCAACCCATCTGTAAAACCCAGCCTGATCTCACGAGAAAAGTTTATTAGAAATAAACTACTCCAGTATGCAAATAAATCCCCCTTTCCAGCAGTTTGATTGATTAATCTGACTATTTCCCTAAATATGATTATTTACTAACCCAGTTCATATAAAGACACTATGTCCTGTCTAAACGTGAATCAACCTGCTTTCCTTTAGTTTTTTAAACAATTAATGCTGTCCTGCTGCAGATTGACATAGACGCCATCAGCAGCAGGAAACAGGTTTTCATTCTTCCATTTTTGTCATTTGTTGTTTTGCTGTTTTCCACTTCTGCTTCCCAAATTCTGCACTTCCTCCTGCAAGGGTTGCAGTCAGAGCTGCATGTAAATGAGGGCCGGTTGAAGCGTCCCCATTGGTCCACCAGCTCTAGACCGACAGCTTCTCCCCCAGCCAATCAGGCGAGGAGGGAAGCTGATGTCACTATAATGTGCGCACAGGCGACGCCGGAGATTGAGTGTTATCCGCTAATCCTCAGCTGGGGTAGAATCTGCAGCAGGACAGCATTAATTGTTTAAAAAACTAAAGGAAAGCAGGTTGATTCACGTTTAGACAGGACATAGTGTCTTTATATGAACTGGGTTAGTAAATAATCATATTTAGGGAAATAGTCAGATTAATCAATCAAACTGCTGGAAAGGGGGATTTATTTGCATACTGGAGTAGTTTATTTCTAATAAACTTTTCTCGTGAGATCAGGCTGGGTTTTACAGATGGGTTGCGGCTGGAAGGGCATCCGCTGCATAAAACATGGAAAAAAAATTAATAAGTTAGCAGTACATTCCGCTGTGGCGACCCCAGATTAATAAAGGGACTAAGTCGTAAAGAAAATAAATGAATGAATCCCAGATTTAAAAAAAAAAGTTTCTAAATGTAACTCCATTTGTAATCTTTAACATTTTCATAGGTAACTGTAATTTAATTACACCTTTTTTCTCAGTAACTGTAACAAATTTCTGTTACTTTTATTTTGTAATTAAATTACGTAACGTCGTTACACGTAACTAGTTACTCCCCAACACTGCTGTTTACTGTAGTCACTTTCTATATTTTTTCCCTTGTATTAAATAAATAAAACTGCCACTTTTAAAATTGAAAATGGTAAAAATATAAACATATAAAATGTATATGTAATTTAGGCTAATTAAACAAAGTATAGGCTAATTTACATGTTTCACTATCATGATAGGAAATAATTTTTAATATGAGACCAAACACATGATGATTCACTCTGATATGCAGTTAAAATTAGTATTTATTGAGTGCTTCTGTCACTGTTTAATTCTGTGCATGTATGTATGATATATTTAATGCCACGTGCACTGTAATATGTTTTTTGGTTAATTTTGAAAAAAATAAACATAAACATGGAGGAAACAGCTGTGATGATGAGGGGAGCACTGAGGAAATGGTAGATAGGGAAACCCGACTGCTCCTCCATGACCCATAGGAGTACAAGTGATACAAGTATATCTATAGCAAAAAATTGCAAATATGCAGATATTATAACAATCTATCGATAAACACATTAAATGAAAGTTGAAAAAGGTAGGGCGAAAGTCTGCCGCTGTTTTCATATCAAGTTTAAATGGGACAGAGGCGATAATTCAGCCTGATCTCACGAGAAAACGTAAGTATTTTACGTTTTGCCAGTTTAGTGGCTAATTCGTACGAATTCGTACGAGTTCAGTCGTACGAAATGGTACAATTTTTTAAAAAGGAGGCGTGGCACCTGACCCCACCCCTAACCCCAACGGTCATTGGGGGATAAGCAAATTGTACTAAATTGTACGAATTAGATCGTACGAATTCATACGAATTAGCCACTAAATGAAAAAGTTACGAATTGCCATGAGATTGTGTTGGATAATTTAGTAGTGTACAGTTCATGAGCAAATCGCAAACCTTACGGGAGCTGAATAGAAATATGGGGTGGGGTGGGGGGGTAAAGCGACACCCATGCTGTTTTATAATTTTACCTGAATGTTTTAGCAAGACATCATTCAGTTGACTTGACATCAAATTTTCTCACAGTTGCTGCGGTTGTCAGGGGCAGGGAATGGCGCAAGTCAAACAAAAAAGCACCAACTGCAACACATTAAGCTGTGAATTAAAAAACATTTGTTATAAAGTTAAAGGAGATGCCTATACACGTAAATTAAGGAAGTGTAATCAGCAAAACAGGTGAGCATAATGAGGGTCAGAGGTGGGAGTATGTCTCAAGTCATAACCTTCAAGTCAATTTTTGTCAGACTCAAGTCAAGTCAAGTCACTGCTTATTTCAAGTCACGTCAAGTCGTAGCTTGGTCTAGCAGGTCACTTTCAAGTCAATTTAATTTTATACATATATATATATATATATATATATATATATATATATATATATATATATATATATATATATATATATATATATATACATACATACATACATACATACACACACACACGCACACAGTCTATACAGTATTGAAATGACACTTTTATCACTAGTGAATTAGATGGCTTTCTGCTCAGGCTCAAAGCCATTAAAATATTATACCAGGGGTGGCCAGCCCTGTTCCTGGAGAGCCACCTTCCTGCAGATTTTAGTTGCTACCCATATCAAACAAACCTGAACCAATTCATTAGGACCTGAACACCACGTAATAATTACAGGCAGGTGTGTTTGATATGGGTTGCAACTGAAATCTGCAGGAATGTGGCTCTCCAGGAACAGGGTTGGCCACCCCTGTATTATACTATTAATTAAATGAGACCCTAAATGACAAAACCAATCTTAAAGTGCACAGGTAAATTTTTTTAGGGAAAAATTATTGAATCAAAATTATATATATATTTTTTTGTTTTATCACAAAAAACATTATTATATTAAAAGTAAAGATCAACTTCCTCAAAGACATTTTGTACATTTCAATAACTTCAATAAAAATTTTTTTGATTAGTCATATAAATTGCTAAGAATGAACTCTAAAGGCAATTTTGAAACTTTAGATTCCAGATAATATATAAAGCCCATTTCCCACACGTTACAGACAGGTTTTGAGATCAATGGTCTGAAATGGTTTCTTGTTAATTCTTAAGAATTTAATTCTTCATTTTTTCCCCGATAAATTGTTTTTAAAAAGATGCATACGAGTAAAAACACTGGAATATAGCCTAGCATTTAACATTGTTTTAATGCAATCTTTTTTTTATTAAACCTAACCCTTTACATGTCAAAAGTGTAAACGTTAAACATTAGCATACAAATACAATACTATTAGTGCTTCTTACAGGTTTGAAATATACTTGCGGTGGTAGCCGGATTGAAACACACCATTTATCCACATCACATAAATAGTTATCTATACGACAAACAAAACATATATATATATATATATATATATATATATATATATATATATATATATTTTTTTTTTTTTTTTTTACAATACTTTCATTTATTTTGACTACACTGTTTACTTTCAATGGGTTAAAGTAAAAAAAATAAATAAATAAAAAAAAATTTAAATGACATCCACTTTCTCTTACCTATTCAGGAGCAATGAGCACCGCTGACAGGCCAAATCTGCGTCTCTTTCAAGTTCAAAGCAAACTTGAATGCAAAAGCATTTAGATATGTATATAAAATAGCCTATGTATTAGCCTAATGACATCATCAAATTAATAAAATATACAGCAAATGAGAAACAAATGACAGAAAAAGGAATAAAAACAGAATATCTCGAAAAATATTCATAAATAATCATATTTACAAGATTTAAATGTGTAGATTATTTAAAGAAGGCTAATGGTTTGATTACTAATGGTAAAGGTATATTTGCAGCCAGTTTAAACGAGTAACGAGAGAGGATTTTCCTCTACAATCGCGGATGTTAGGTTAATATAGGCGGATACACAACAGTGTAGAAGAATGATAATAATTGTAAAAAAAACGTGTCACTAAATATACTTAGACGGCCCGCCCAAGTAAAGTATCGTATGTGTGGCAAGCACTGAGTCAGACTAAATAGTATAAACTTTGATTAGCCGTCTTGTTTGTAATCAAGTCGAGTCTTTTTTGGATATTTGTCAAGCAAGTCTCAAGTCCTTAATTTTGTGACCTAAGTCTGACTCAAGTCAAGTCATGTGACTCGAGTCCCCCATCTTTGCTGAGGGTCTACGCAATTATTGATCCTCGGAAGTCATAATACCCAAACAGCTTGTGGAAAAAAGTAGGCATACTGCGTATACATGCGTATGGCCTCGACTACACCACTGGCTGTTGGATAACATTATGTACTTTTGACGTTTTTTATGCAAGAATGTAGTTTTTTAGATTGCAACTATGCAGTTTATTTATAAGGATAGTGCCTATTTTAAAATATTTATAATTTCTGAGAGACAGCGCGTGGGCAACCATTAGCCTTTCATTGAGCAGACCAAAGAAGGTTGATGTTGTCTATCCACAAAATGGTGAAAGAGACCGCATAATAAGCCCTTACAGGCGAGGAAAAACCCAGCATAATTTTGAACTACAACTGATCAAATCATTAAAACTGGTAAGTCACTTTCTAAGTCAATCTCTTTCTTTTGTATGTTGCAGTTCTGTATTTATTATACCGTATAATTGTAGTGTATTGAGCGTGAGATGGGACTTGCATATTAGGAATGTATGTATTTTGTGTTGGCCCTGAGTTACTTTTTGGTTGGCCATCTGTTTGTAATGAGTCTCCTGTTTTCATTACTACACACTAGTCCAGTAAAAAAAAAAAAAGAAGAAATGGCCCCATGTGTTTAGCATTTTTCCTTATCACAAACACAACAGTAATCTGTTAGTGTTTGTGCTGCTTTGACATTTTCTGTGTTTATTATTGTGATCCCCCGATTGCAACAGAGAAATACTGGGAAATCTCTGTAGACAGATGGCATTTCATGCTGTTCAGCCTTATAATCTTAAAATTTGAGCAAACTCACCTGTTTTGTCATCTCTTCAGACCTTACAGCTCTAAAATGCCGTTGGTGAATGAGCAACCGTTTCGGCTGTTCTGACATCAGCTGCAGATGTGAAGGAATGCCGAAAGAAAGCAGTTCCTCATCCAAAAGGGTTTTGAGACTCATATATAATGTTAAATTTTTGTGTATAAATTTAATTAACACAACAATCTGTAAAGAGTGTGACCACATTTTTTCGTGAGATTTAGTTACACGTGTCACACGCTCTCACTTTATCCATCATTCATGTCCCAACACTCACCCTTGTGGTCTCGACCCCTTGAAAGCCTGTGCACAGACAGCAAGTACACAATTGTCCAAGATCTAACAAGAGCAAAGCTTTTTAATGCACAATTCTAAGGCGTCCACCCATAATCAGGAATCGTGATTTATAAAGTTTTGTACTCCTTTAGGCTCTCAGTAAGGACAATATCTCTGATCTATAATCAAAGAGTTCACGGGTTTTTGTGGTGTCCATGGCGCAAATAAACTGACAATGAATGTTTCTGCAGGTATTTGTCTCTTGGCAATGTGTTTTTTCTTCATAGAGCTTTCTGATGAACACCATTGCATCATGAACATTCTGACGTTTGCCTGAAAGTGGAGCCAAAACCACAGAAGAATGAGAAACTTAACAAAATATCACACAAAATGCTCCTTTTTACTTTAATATGCACTAAACTATACCTTCAAATTCAGGAAAGTTGTTTACTAGATCGGAGAACTGAATTTTCTCTTCTAAGATGTCTGTTTTATTCAGGAAGAGGATGATTGAGGTTTTAGTAAACCACGGGTTGTGGATGATAGTGTTGAACAGAGACAAACTTTCTCTCATACGATTCTAGAAGCAAAGAGAATTGGAGGGTACATCATACAACATACAACATCATGGAATTTTTTAGCAACAGCAGAATTAATAACCAGTGAATTATTATAAACATACATGGTTTTACATTGTACTTATATACTTTTTACACTGTTTTACATTGTGCTTATATTTTAAAATGTATCTGCATGTAATTTCATCTAGTTGCACTTTTAACCACCCTGGTGACCCATTCCTTAAACCTAAACCCACTATTAACAAATCTGTCTCAAACCTTAATCGTATCCCACTTCAGTAGCACCAGAAATGTTATGCAATACACTATTAATACAATAAGAACTTTGTACTTTATTTTTAGATGCAGTTTTAAGACCACTTATTATGAAATATGTGTATTTGTAAGTACTGATTAATGCATTCATTAATTTTCCTTCGACCTAGTCTCTTATTTCTGTGTGGGGTCGCCACAGCAGAATACGCCACCACTAATTAACGCATATGTTAAAAAAAAGCTAGTATTATTCCAAAAGTGTAATATAATCAGTAAATAATAATTGTTTTTTCATATTGTGGGAATATTTGATATTTATACATAAGGTGCCTTCTTTTAGGCCACAAAAGAAAAAAGGAGAGAAGAAAATGACCTCTCTGCTGTTCTCCATCAGCACCTCATCATACTCGCTGAGAGAAGCTACATATAAGAGCGCTGTCACATTCTCAAAGCAATGAATCCACTTCCTTCTCTCTGATTTTTGACCCCCAACATCTACAAACCTGAATGGACAGAAAGACAAAGATCCTCATTTCAGTTTGGATCAGACCAAGAGGTGGGTAAAGTATCTAAACTCATTTTAATAGTTGTAAAGTTTTTGTAGGTTGAGGGTCATATCAGAGAAAATGATATTTTGTAAGAAATTGCTTAACGTTATATTAATACTAACTATACTATAGTTTAATTTACACAAAATAAATTAATAAATAATTGGGAGATTCAAATAAAAAAGAGATATAGCTAGCTCATTTCAGGGATGTAGTATTGACAAATATAGATATTTTTATAACAATAATTAAACATGTAAGTAGTCACACACAAACACGTATATTTTTATGTGTGTGTTCACATACATATACAGATATATGTAACGGATTGCCATTCCAGCACCTGAAAAAGGAAGTATTTGTTAACATGCCAACCCAGACTCATTCTAAAAATTTACCTCTATATACATTTCTGAAGACTGCAAAATATGTCCCAGGTGGTACTTTTTTTTTTGTTGCAGTTTTTGTTGTCTCGAATCCACGAGCAGCCGCCTGTGTACGCTTTTTCAGATCTCAAATTTCTCTCACGAGTGCCATTCGCACCTGCTGTTCTCACGTAAACCCACCAGAGGCCACTGTTGACTGACTGGTTGACTAACTGACTGAAAAATCGTCTGACCCACCCTCTTCCTTCCTCAGATCCAACCAATTTTATTGATTGACCCGCCCACACACTGCACAACCAACAATTTTCAAAAGCAATCCAGAAAAAGAAAGCCCTCATCTGATTTTTACCACATTTTACCACATTCTCACACTGTTATTTACTTGTTTATTTAATGTTTTAGCTTCTATTTTTGTCTTACCCACTTTCTGGAACTGTTTTTCATTGTCGTGGTCAACTTCTCTCTACGTCTCAAGTCCGCCAACGTACATGGTAAGCTAACAAGACAAACTGGTTACAGCGGGGAAGCTGTCCATACGGAGGTAAGCGGTCAGTGGGTAAGCTCAAAGAGGAATTTCATACTGCCCCATAACGGTTATTTAAAAAAATTAAATGCAGCCATACATGTACACACCTCTGGCTACATACTGTAATTTGCACGTTTTCATAATAAGCCTATGTTGTAACATACATTATGTTTTGATAAGATGAACATGGGTCAGTATCATGACTTTTTTTCAATTTAAATGCACTTGATATATGAAAAGTACCTCTTTTTCAAAAAAAATAAATGTTGCTCCTGACATTCTGACAGGCCTGGATTAGACCCTTAAATTCCTCTTCTGTTTTTTTTTCTATTACGTTCTGTTGAATTCTCAATAACATAGTAGCTAAACACTTACATGACATGACAGAATTCCATAATTTGTTTGGTTTGGTTGTTGGCTGTCGTACCTGAGTATAATCTTCTGGACACTAAAAGTGTACTCTAGGATGCCAGTTGTAGACACACGGACACGGAGAATATCTTGACATGTAGGGATGTAATCATCAGCTGCGATGCGGTCTAAGTTATCAATGAAGCTATTTAAAAAACAAAGCACATTTGCTATTATTATTATCAATGATATTATCATAATCATCACTTTAATTACCAGCTATACTTTGTGCTATTGAATAGCCTATGAAAGCACAGTAATTGCACAATTGTTTATGCATTATTAAACATTCATCGCATGACTTGTCAGCAGCATAAAAGAAACAAAAAATAAATGCTAAGACTTACTACTTAGTGGAGTCCAGCTTAAACTGTCCGCCGTCTTTGTAGCAGGTCTGAAAGCCTTCATCTGCCCATAGATGACAAATAGCTTCTATATAATGTCTTTGTAACTTCGTCACCATTTCTGGTTCTTGATTTTGAATTCTTTGAGCATAAATCTATTTTCACAGATGAAATAATATCACAGATGACATAAATGAAAATGAATGAAAAGATATCTTTTTTTTTATTTTTTATAATTGTTAAAGCTTTTATCACAGTTTACATTTTGATCACGGTGATGACCTAAGCTGTAAAAAAAGATTACTTTAACAGGTATATTAACCAAAAACCTATGAATTTGTACAATCTCTTTCTTACATTTTAGATTTGCTCATCCCTCAATGAGGCTTGGTTTAGGGGGAATGCCTCCTTTTAAAAATCTTGTGTTTTTGTACAGCTGAAATTGTATGAATTCATACAAATTAGCCACTAAACTGATCAAACGTGAAGTAGTTACTAAGGATGTCCAGATCCAATCACGTTATCGGAAATCAGGCCCAATCACATGTTTTCAGACTCGCTGGTAATCGCACGTTACCTCCAGATCAGGACTTGAATATATATATATATATATATATATATATATATATATATATATATATATATATATATATATATATATATATATATATATATATATATATATATATATATATATATATATTTATTTATTTATTCAAGTCCTGATCTGGAGGATCCCCCTCCCAGAATTATTAGAGTCCCTGTTTATTTTTTTCACTAATTTCTGTTTAACAAATTTGTTCAACAAATTTCTAAACATAATAGTTATAATAACTCATGTCTAATAACTGATTTATTTTATCATTGCCTTGATGACAGTAAATATTAATTGACTAGATATTTTTCAAGACACTTCTATAAAGCTTAAAGTGACATTTAAAGGCTTAACTAGGTTAATTAGGTTAACTAGACAGGATAGGGTAATTAGTCAGGTTATTGTATAATGATGGTTTGTTCTGTAGACTATCAAAAAAAATTGCTTAAAGGAGCTAATAATTTTGACCCTAAAATGGCTTTTAAAAAAAATTAAAACTGCTTTTTTTTCTAGCCAAAATAAAACAAATAAGACTTTCTCCAGAAGACAAAATATTATCAAACATACAGTGAAAATTTCCTTGCTTTGTTAAACATAATTTGGGAAATATTTAAAAAAGAAAAAAAAATTCAAAGGGGCTAATAATTCTGACTTTAACTAATATATATATATATATATATATATATATATATATATATATATATATATATATATATATATATATATATATATATATATATATTTTTTTTTTTTTTTTTGTGTGTGTGTGTGTGTGTGTTTATATATTCTCATAATTTTTTAACACATCTATAGATTTGCACTGACACAGAGTTTGACCTCTTTTTTGAATTTACACAGAAACAGCAACACATGCAGCATGACATCACTTTGCTGCAGAGACACTATTGGTTAAATGCTGGCAAAGTAGAACATGAAAGCAGCTTAAAGCGGAAAGCGTGAGTATGTCTGCAGTCTGGAGGTATTATAAAGTTGATGACGACAACATTGCTATGGTAAGCTGTGAGATATATAAACTAAAAAATTAAAACTGCTTTTTTTTTCTAGCCAAAATAAAACAAATAAGACTTTCTCCAGAAGACAAAATATTATCAAACATTCAGTGAAAATTTCCTTGCTTTGTTAAACATAATTTGGGAAATATTTAAAAAAAAAAAAAAATTCAAAGGGGGCTTATAATTCTGACTTTAACTAATATATATATATATATATATATATATATATATATATATATATATATATATATATATATATATATATATATATATATATTTTTTTTTTTTTTTTTTGTGTGTGTGTGTGTGTGTGTGTGTGTGTGTTTATATATTTTCATAATTTTTTAACACATCTATAGATTTGCACTGACACAGAGTTTGACCTCTTTTTTGAATTTACACAGAAACAGCAACACATGCAGCATGACATCACTTTGCTGCAGAGACACTATTGGTTAAATGCTGGCAAAGTAGAACACGAAAGCAGCTTAAAGCGGAAAGCGTGAGTATGTCTGCAGTCTGGAGGTATTATAAAGTTGATGACGACAACATTGCTATGGTAAACTGTTAGATATATAAACGGGATTGCCGACTGGATATTTTTAAGTTGAGGAGTTATTTGTTTTAATATTAGATTTTTTTTTATAATTACTGCTGCACTAAAGTCCAAAAGTGAGGGATTGATGTTATTTATTACTTGATTGTTCAAGCTACCTCACAGAAGTGCTCTGTTAACAAAGTTGTTGTATGTTAAAATAAAGTGAATTAAATAAAAAAAAAACAGGAACATCCTGGATCTGTTTCTTCGCTCTTCTTTATTCTTTTTGTAATGTATTATAGAAGTATCGGATCGGGTTTCAGTATCGGTAGATACGCAAAATCAAATTACTCGGACTCAATCGCAAAAAAACCTGATCGGGACATCCCTAGTAGTTACGTTTCCTTATGACATCGGGCTGGCTTGCCTGTCTCGCTGCTGTTTTTGACTGTCTGGGACCAGTTTGTCACTGAATATTATGCAGGTTATTGTATGCTTCATTCAGACATTTTTGGTTTCTTAAAGAATTAAATTTTATCTCTGATCGTTCATTCATTAATTTTCTTGTCGGCTTAGCCCCTTTATTAATCCGGGGTCACCACAGCGGAATGAATCGCCAACTTATCCAGCAAGTTTTTACGCAGCGGATGCCCTTCCAGCCACAACCCATCTCTGGGAAACATACACACACACACACACTCATACACTACGGACAATTTTTGTCTACCCAATTCACCTGTACCGCATGTCTTTGGACTGTGGGGGAAAACCCACACGAAAACCCACCCGGAGGAAACCCACACTACCGCAGGAAGAACATGCAAACTCCACACAGAAATGCCAACTGAGCCGAGGATCGAACAAGCGACCTTCTTACCGTGAGGCGAACGTGCTACCCACTGCACCACTCGTCGCCTAGCTCTGACCAATGTTTTATAAGTAATAACCAGTACAAAGTATATCCAGGCTGTCTTTTTCGCAGAACAAAGCCATTCAGTCTTATACAATGTGTTGCTATCACAACAATGCATGTTCATTTATTTGATAGTGAATTTCACCATGTCTTCCTTAAATCCATTTGTAAAAGTAATGCATAGAAATGATGATGATCATTAAAGTTTTCTTAGCATGTGTAAAATACTTGAAATATATATAAATAATTTAATCCATATTTGTCCATAATATAAATATCTAACTTTTGTATTTTCCTATCCAAACGCCACCCATATCTGTTATTATAAATTGGTCTTTATTCATCTCTAAAAAGCTCTGAAGTTACATTAAAAACAAAACGATTGTTCACCTCATTCTGTGGACTGGTGTAAGGAATCTTTAGCTTGATCATTGCTCGTATAAGTGCTTGCATAGCTTGAAAGATATTCTGGTAAATCAGTCTTGCAAAGCAATGCCTCTCCTCTTCTGTATATCCTTTTCCATGAATGAGCCTCAGCTGCTTCATAAATGTTGACTTTCCGCTATCTGCCGTGCCTAAATTAAAGCAAAAAAGATCATGTTTTCAGCAATAAAAACCGACAAACATCTGTAAATATACCGGTTTGCATAACAGGTTTAGTCATTTCCTTTTATGCACAGTGGAATCCTATCAGTACTGTGTAAGTATACAATAATCTGGGTCTAATTATCCTAACGATTCATTTGTTCCCAAACCCCTTATTAGCACAATGCTAATCTGTGCTGATTGGTCCGATGACCCAGTCCCAATTTGTTGCAATTGCGTTCAGCGTGATACAGAGAAAATCACTCACCACAGCTTATTAACAATTTTAAAGTAGTCAGAGTGCAGAGCATATGTGTGAGCCCAATGCATGAGTGCATTAAAACATCAGCATATTTCTCTATTCTTAACCATGACACACATTTTGTAACATGATCGCCGCATACGTGTAGAAACAGCTGATGGTGGCCATAGCAACAACTAACGGCAGAGGATCTCGAGGTCACAAACTCATTTAAATCCATAAAGAAAGTGGCACGCATGGTTTTAGACATGATTTGTGAATATAAAAAGTTAACCTGATACACTACAAGCCACGTGGAGCGGTTACAAGTAACAAAGCACAATTAAATACACATTTTGTAAGCTAGAAAAAACAAGGAGGCAACGATTTCAATCGCACTTAAGTTACTTACACTTGTGAAATGGAGGAAGAAACTAATCCATGAACTGTGCACTGTAAAGTTCCTGTCAAGCTCTGACAAAGTCATATACATCAGTAGTCTTTTCTGATCCTTCCTTTAACAAACAACCGACGAATCCTCCGTTGTAAGCATGTAGATTACTGAAGCACTCGTCAAATAACAGGAACAGCACAAGGCTGAGGCTATAATGCTGATGTATTTTTGCAAAAATAAACCCCAACCACTGACTCTTCACAGCCTCATCTTTGGATAGGGAAAGTAACACTCACTTTCCTTCACACTTCAGAGCACAGCGTATTCACGACATGATTCAACTGGGATCTGCTACAATGTTTGTCTTCCTCTTTTTTTTTCTTCAGTGCTTGTGGGTGGGGCTGGGGGCTTTAAATTTACCAGGATCTGGGCGCACAACAAATGGGCGGGGCTTCGTGCCGTATTGACGTCACACTGGCACGGCTAAAGATTCATTACCCCAACGATTCATTTAAACCACTCTGAATCGACCCTTTTATAGATGAATCAATAGTTTTAAACATGGTGCACTTTCAGATTTAAGTTTTTGCTGGATATTTTATTTCACTTAGAGCTGTGTTACACACTGCATAGAAGGTCATTTTCAAAAATCCATAATAGGGGCTTTAAAAAAAAAAAAAAACTTTTCAAAAATCATAAAGTAAACTTGAATTATGTAAAATATTTTACAGGTTTGTCAAAACACTTTCATTAGTAATATTTTTAGATAATTATCATTTTAATATTTGACATATATTGTAAAGCTTTAACAATCAAGTGATGGGAAATAAAGTCATCTAAAATGACCTCTTAAAGTTATAGATTCACTTAAACTAGATTATGTAAGTCCAAAAAAGATGGCATAGTAAACACATACGTTATATGAAATTTACGTATTTTGTCACATCAAATGCCCTGACTAAATTTATTTATTCATTATTGACAACTTTCTCCTTCTTTCCTGTGTGTGAGGAATATATTAAGTGAGAAAGTAAAATAAATACGTGAAATATTCAGGAGATAAAATTTCCTATTAAAACAATGACAGAATCATCTCACCTAATAAAAGCAGCTTATATTGTGCCTGTTGTTGTTTCTCCTGCTCAGCAAGTACGCGGTTGATTTCCTTATCTATGGCAGACTTTTCTCTGTCTTCTTTAGAAACGCAACAGATGCAGCAGT